>NC_092794.1:11686007-11844173 GCF_918797505.1 Bemisia tabaci | reverse complement strand
CGCCACGTCGGTGAAATATTCATAAAACAATTTTTTGTCACGTTGGATGGAAGATTCAGATTTTGAGATTTCGGCGGAAAACTCTCCTCAATGCACTAAAGAACACGTTGCAAGCATTTGTCCATTTTTTTTTGCCAATAATGGTTTCAGAGTTGCACAGTGATTCGGGAAGTATGTGAGTTGAACACGGCAGGTTAGACATGTAAATGTCATCTTCTCGGAACAAAACCATGTTATTTAAACTGTAAACTTAATTCGGCATTTTGGAGCAATTTCGTCCTCAGAGTGAGGGAGAAATGACAGAAACTTCTCCGATTACATAAAATTGAAACGTCTCTTTGTTAACTTTGTCAAAAAACACCCGCAACGCAGATGAAAGATGGTTTAGCACGAGGATTGTTAACATACCATTATTCGGCCTCGTAGGAGCTCGTTTTGCCTACACCCTCGATTGAAGGCGAAATGGCTATCGACAGTGTCTTGCCCAGTGTTTGAGTCCGGCATCCGGCTTGCCAATAACTCACGACTTTTACAAAGGTGATTCTGTGTCTCGAATATATACGTTTAATTGGAAGAAACGATATAAAACTTGTCTAGATGATTAGTTTCATGTTCTCAAGGTAAAAAAATTTGCACAATCTTACCGACATTGGAATGCTCTTGGTTCATTTTTGCAAAATGCGATCCAGTTATTCCATCAAGTTCTCCCTTGGTCCTAGCTTCGTTCCACTTATATGGAACACGCTATTTCCACCAATAGGACCACCCCATATTCCCTTTGTCCTCTTTCTATCGTTTTGTCTATCACTTTCAAGGAACAGCCCTTTAGAAAAGGGAAAGTTTTCAACCACTGTCTCCAGGCTGTACCCACTGTGCGCGAAGGAGACACTATGCAGATTTGTAATTCCCCTTCCCGTGTTTTCTTATTGGAAACCGAGATTGCGAGCCGTAAAACAATGATGAGGGTAACCTGGCGTCAGCCCTCGAGCAGCATGCTACGCTTTTAAGTTGTTTCATTTTAAAATATGCCGGCGCCGGCGTGTCTAAACCTCCAATCTAGCTCCTGCCTACCCCCGCCCCATTCTGTCTGCGCGGCAAACATCCCGCCAACCCGCTCGGCGTCCCGTGGTTTTTCTTTCTTTCCAGCTTTATATTTAATTTTTCTCCGGGATTGAAAACATATTTTTCCTAGTAAATCTCATCTTACCGATGCCTGGTAGACGTAGTTTAATATACAAAGTTACTCGCAGGATCAAAGGCGGGGTCTAGAGGAGCATTTTGCACCAAACGAGTGTTTTGTTCAGGGCCCTGACCCCGGAACATTGAAAAGAAAACGAATCTTTTTGGCTTTACGGAAATAACGTACGTTTAACTTTGACCAAATTATAAATGGACGTATTTCTGCCGAACGCAAGTATGTGCATTATTACGTGAGCCCTTTTGGTTATAGGGCATTTCGTCAACGATTTTTTGTCCACGCACCTGTTTTTTCTAGTAATTTACGTCCACGCGTTTTTTCGGCACGGAGGTTTTGGTCCACGTGCCAGTTGAGACACAAAGTTAATTTGTGCAAATATAAATACAAACAACAATTGCTCACGACGTTTTTGGATTAAAATGTATAATGTCTTGGAAGAATGAGGGTTTCTTTTTTTTTGTTTTTTTTTGGGTTGTTTGATCCAACGGAGAATAATATGTAATTGCGATTCTTGGTAAAAATGAGGGAGCGTCAATTCCATTAGACAAAATTCACTAAAACTATCTACACCTCTTTGGTGTAACAGGACTTACTTATCTTTCAAGAAACTCCCACCTTGTGATACCTGAGCCGGATGAACCTCTTTATTTGCCTCAGCTAAAGGCTCTTAGATTTTTCCTATGTACGATAAGTATCTTGATTTATTTTGCGAGGAAAGATCTGTACTTTTTAAAGGATGCCTGTCATTCTTAATACGTTCAATTTCGTATAATACTGTGCAACACCTCTGTTGTGAAATAGTTGCTTCAGGCGCTGCCGCACGGCGGTCAGCGCCTACAAACCTAAGTGGATACTTCAAGCACTGTGCAATGCGTGAAGTATCCACTTAGGTTTGTAGGCGCCAATGATCCTCTCCCCTCCTGGCAGCACGCCGCTCCGCTCTGTTAGGCTCTAATATTTATACTCGCATAGTCAGCGTTTTTTAACTGATGATTTTGAAATGTTTGCACACTCTTTATTGATTGTTCCAATTTAAATTGATTTAAAAAAAGAGTGGATTGGATGCAAATCTGAATACTTGGAGGACGATCATTTCAAAAAATTTCTCCAGCTACCTCGTCATATCGAAACACGGTTTTTTCGAGCGGAAGACTTAGCCGAGCGCAGGCTGCGAGCAGGCAGTGACGAGGCGTGAACGATCGATTTTCGATATTTCCCCATTCGAAGCTGTGGAAAAGGATCGATTATCGAGGTGTTCGTTGCGAACACCCTGTCTATCGATCCTTTTCCATAGGTTTCAATGACAGATGAAAGGATGTATCGCAAAACGCGCCCACGCCACTGCTGCGAGGTCGGGGTCTCCTCGGAGATAAATTATTATCCAGCCCTGCGTCTGCTTGTTCATAACGCATGAGGAGTTGACACGTTTTCCGGCAGCCTTTCTTTTCGGCCTCAAGGCGCGCCTGACGCCTCAACCCCCGTCCTAAGGAAGAACGCCGTATGAGCCTTTAGACGTTGCCAAACTGCCTTCGAATTTTCAGAGATTTTTACTCGTACACTGGAAAAAATAACACATTGGATCTGGAGTCCAGACTCTTGAAAACATTGACAAGAAAAAATACTCTTGATTCGATCAGATTTATGCTTAAATCAAAAGGAAATCCGCTCAAATTAAGAGGCTTGGTTCTTATGATTTCAGCAAAAAATCCGATTGCAATCAGGACGTATTTTTTCTTGTCGATGTTTTTTAAGAGTCTGGACTCTAAATCCAATAAGTTTTTTTTTCCAGTGTAATCAGATCTAATTTACCAGAAAATGGGTCAGTTGCATTAGTCTTAGAATCTTGTTTTGGTGCTTGGTTCTTGTAGATTAGCTGAAAATAATAAGATCAGTCCAAACAGCAACTTTCTACGTTCAATCTTAACCGAGATATCGTCCTTTGAAAAATCGGGTTTATGACGTTATCCACCGCGGTAGTGACAAACTTGGTTTGTCACACCCCTTGCTTCATCCGAGTTTTACGTTGAGTTACCAGTGTAAATGTGCGTCACACTAACTGATGAAAGCCAGGTAGAAGAAACCAAGCTTGTCACAAAGGTCAATATCTCGGTTAATATTGAACGTAGAAAGTTGCTGGTTGGACTTCAGCTATTATTTTCTTCAGCTATTACTATTATTTTCAGCTGATCTCCAAGAACCAAGCATCAAAACGAGGTCCTGTGATCAGCGCAACTGACTTATTACAAGAAAAAGTATCTGCAACACTCATCAAAAATAAACATTTTATCGGAGGAAATTTGGGAACTCTCAAATGTTCATCCTCAAAAATGAACATTTCTTCGAGAAAATTTGGCAACACATTACTCGAATTTCATACGGCGTTTTTCCTTAGCACGGCGGTGAAGCGGGTGCAGTGCAGCGGTGCGGTCGGAGCGGAACGAAGATGCGTTTCACTGAGATTGCATCTCGCGTCAAGGGCTGTCCTAAAGTTGGCAGCCCTGTTTCCTTTCTTTAAATCCACTGAAAAAATCGATTTCAGACGCAGCAAAGAACAGGGTTTGGAGGATTCCTTCCGTAATGAAACCATACGGTTAAAGAAAGGTATCTTGGAAGAGAATACGAAAAAAGTTAACACATCCATTCTACCACTATTTTTATTTGGACGTTTTTATGCTAAAAGGAACTATGTCATACGAAACCCTGTGCACATAGTACCTTTCAGCATAAATACGTCAATTTCTATCAGCGGCAATGAAGTTACGCTGCTTTGCTGTCATTGAACAAATTAAATTTTAAATCACTTTTAGCCATGAATTTACCTGCTTTTAAGTATAACAACGACTGTTTAGCATTTTTGTGATGTTTAGATATTTTATTTATAAAAACTTTTAAAGTTTTAAATACTGATGATGATATCTTTTAAGTAAAAAATAAGATCTCTGTAACTTTACAAACCCGCAAGGGTAAGAATAAAGTATAATTTCTATCAGTCTATCTATCAATTAGACAAAAGTTAGAAAGTGTTGTGAACATCGGATTCAATGCCGAAGAGCTGTTCCTGAATGAGAGACTATCGATAACCATTTCGCCTTCATCTGAGGAGGTAGGCAAACCGAGCTCCTACGAGGCCAAATAGTGGTATCCTGCGCTTGTACACATTCCACAAAGTTGGAAATTCCCGTGTGTGCTCTTACTATGGGTTAGTTTCCTTCAAATTTGACGATTTCGGAACTAAATCCGGGTGTGTTTTCGGAATTTTTGCCCGGATCTTTTGATAAAATCGGAATTTTGCTCTGAACATTGGGAAATCAGATTTAATTTCGGGAACCCCACACTCTTCAGTAAAATAAAATGGAAGCACTGGTTTTCTGAACTTATCAATTCGCAGATTGAGATTTTTCTTCTTTCTTACTATGGGTTAGTTGCCTTTACATTTTTCGATTTTTGGATTTAAACCCGGGCGTATTTCGGAATTTTTTCCCCGGAACTTTTGAAATAAATCGGAATTTTTCTTTGAAACGTTTGGAAATCGGTTTTAATTTCGGGAACCTCCGGAATCCTTGGTAAAATACAATTGCAGCACAGGTTCTCTGAACTCCTCATTTCGCAACCTGAGATTTTCTTCCGTGAAGTTTCGGTCCCTCCGGACCGAAAACTTGGGCTACCCAGACGGGTAACCTCAACGACTCGTACTGATCGGATTCCTTTTCCTCCGCGAAGGCACCCGAGCCGGGGGCGACGATAACAGCTATTATCAGCGCAAAAACCGGGGCGAGGATTCCGATGCTAATTCCTAATGCGGAAGCTAAACCGATTAAAAACGCCCAGCGTCCAGTTCGTTAGCCGCTAATTTGTAATTTGCACGCCGCGCCGCTACGGGGACCCCCTCCTTCCGCCCGCCCACACACCTCGTTGACCCCCCGACCCGGTAATTAGTCCGGCCGCGCTCAATATTTGATGTCGCTCACTTTAACTCAGATTTTAACCCCCGCCCCCTCCAGCCCTCTCGGACGCGGGAAATGAAGTCGTTAGCGCCTCCTGGCCCGAAATCCTCCCTTCCTCGTAGCTCCGTTTCTGCGTGAGCCCTGGGGAGGATGGTATTATACGGCCGGTAGGGCTCATCTCGATGTAGAGATAGGCGGTTACGTCGAGCGGACCACGGAATTACGGCCGCTCCTGATCCGGAGTTTCGGCGACGATTTTCGGCTGATTGTTTTTCCCGATCGGGTCAGGTGGATTGGTGTTCGAATTCGCGTTAGAGTCTAATTGAAAGTTCGGCGAATGCACGAACTCGATGACCTTTCGGTGTTTCGAAGTTGGAAACCCGTGCTGCTGCGTCACCGGACAGCGTGGTAACTAGAGAGTCTACGGGGTGATCCACGTTTAAACGGTCAGACTAGACTGGAAAAAAAAAAACAAATTGGATCTAGAGTCCAGACTCTTAAAAACATCGACAAGAAAAAATACTCTTGATTCAATCAGATTTAAGCTTAAATCAAGAACCCAGTCTCTTAATTTGAGCGGATTTCCTTTTGATTTAAGCTTAAATCTGATTGAATCAAGAGTCCTTTTTCTTGTCAATGTTTTCAAGACTCTGGACTCTAGATCCAATGTGTTTTTTTTTTTTTTTTTTTTCTTTCTTTTTTTTTTTTTTCAGTGCAGTGTATAGTAACGTTTACCTTTCCTCCGACAGAATTGACTCTAAATTGACGCTGTGTGAAATACAGCGAGAAGGAATGGTAAATTCTACCAATCTTTTTTCTCGGTGTGCCTGACGGCACAAGTACACCTACTTAATTTCTATGATCGAAAATAATTCCAAGTTGTCACATGGACCCGGGTTCGTTTCTCGTGACCGAAGTTCGGCGGGTTGTGTGCAGGAGACCCCATTTCCCAGTGCGACACGGAGAAAACTCAACGTAACTCCCAACTCCGCGGAGCAAAACTATGCGATGCACAGTGGCCCCGTAGAGCTTACAGCGCTTCGGCCTGCTGCATACTTGCGGTGTGTTTACCCCGCCCCCCTCACCAGAGTCCGTGTGCACACGAATGGAGGATCATGCGGGACACGCTGTCTAGTAAACCCCCACAGACACCCCACCCCACTCCACCCCACCCCACCCCACCGCCCCCACCCGTTCCGATTCCAACATCCCTCACGCAAGCAACACGGCGAATTTCAGTGACATCGCATTAGTCCTACTTCGTCTCTCATTTTTCTTTGTATCCCGTGTAAAACACATGTTGCTTGTATTCTTATGTTTAATTTCTCTTTCTCTCAAGAGGAGGAGGGGGTGGCACTGTTGGAAAAATCAAACTTGTAAATATGGGAACCTTGAAAATGAACATTAAAGTTCATATAAAATCGCGATCACATAGTCGAGATAATAGAGTTAATACCCATATTAACATATGCAAAGTTATTAGGATTATTGCTGGTTTTGGATATGTTTACTACCTTTTGGCTATACGGAACGTCTATGTATGGCTTTTTTCTTTATAAGCACCTATCTACAAAGCGAAACTTTTGGCACATACGTTTTTTTCTCATGTGTGCCAGAAAATCTAATTCCTTATTGCAGAGTTGGACGGTGGACCGCGTTAAGTAGAAAGGAACCAAGCCACATCAGCTATTGCCGCATTTAATTGTGCTATTTAATTCTTCACGTGAAAACGTTTGTGCGGATACTTGCGCGAACAGTGAGTTTCCTGCATAGCAGGAAGCAAGTTCCTTGAAATTTTCCATTGAATCCGCACAAACGTTCTCTTGTAAGACATTTAATTTCTCAGTTAAATTTGGCAATAGTTGATGTGGCTTGGTTCCTTTCTGCTGAATATGGTCAATTAAATGAACATCATTCTTTGGAACTTTCACCGATGTTCCTTCTTGTATTGTTTGAAAATGTCAATCAGTAAACTACACTGAAAACAAAATCTCGGTGTATTTACTAAGAAAAGGGTAAAATTACCAAGAATTCAGGGTTCTATTTGATCCCAGTTTTTTCTTGGTAAAATTACCATTTATGGAATTGGTAATTTTACCGAGAAGTCTCGGTAAAATTATTGAACTTTCTCGGTAATTTTATTGGACCTTTGAAAAAACGCCAATATTTTTCATCGACTGTGGTAGAATTACCGAGATAAAATGGCAAAGTTACCGGGAATTGATTACCAATAAAAGTGGTGTTCTTACCTGAAAAAAACAGTAAAAATACCGGTTTCTAGGTAAGCTTACCAGTCTGTCTTGGTAAAATTACCAATAATTGGTAAAAAAGTGAGATGGTAAAGGTACCAACGGAACGTGGTAAAAACGCCGAGAATTTTTTTTCAGTGTATGGTTCATTTTTCCTCAACGACCAAAGGAACGAACGACAAAAAACAAAGCAAAAAAGCGAAGATTTTGAAACCGCGGGACCACGCATTCATCGGCTTTCACCATCGTTTTGTCATTTTTAAGTGTCCAGAAGCGGTCACTCGGTGGCGGAGAGCTGTCGGAGCCTGAGAATAGCCCTGACGTCATTACCGCGAACATGTCGAAAGAGTCGGAGGAAAGCTCCGGGAAAAAGCTCGCGAAGAAACGACTACTTTCGCAGTTTAACAACTTTTAATGACACTCGGAATAGGGTTGTGGGAGCTTCTCGAGTGTTTAAACTTAGCTGAATATTAGGGGCTGAGGTGTGCGCACGTTAATTGTTGTTGAGAAAAGGTTCCCTCTCCCCTTCCCACCCCCGCGTCTCGACGCCGAGCTAGGCGTCGCGTCGTGACGCTCATACTCCCGTGCTAAGGAAAAACGCCGTATGAGCCTCCAAACGTTGCCATTTTCCCCTCGATAAAGCACGAATCTACAAGGAAAATTCGGAATATTTTTCCTCCATTTTTCCAGGCAATTTCGTTGACAATTTAATCTGAAACATCTGAAAATTTCAAGGAAGAATATGAATAACTTTCCTGAAAAATAAATATTTTGTCTGGAGAAATTTGGCAGCAGCGGAATGCTCTTACGTCGTTTCTCCTTAGCTGGTGCGCTATCTTCGTTGTCGTCCACGCGCTCGTTGCAGATACTCGACGGAATTTGGAGTCTCATCCGCGCCTACAGATAATTGCCGCAACGCATCCTGATTCCCGGAAATCCAGGAATGTGAAGATCGACG
Organism: Bemisia tabaci; assembly: GCF_918797505.1. NCBI lineage: Eukaryota > Metazoa > Arthropoda > Insecta > Hemiptera > Aleyrodidae > Bemisia > Bemisia tabaci. Next base: position 11,835,824 of record NC_092794.1, on the reverse strand, counting down.
GTTTAAGCGTCTCGCTTTTTCCGCCGCACAATGGAACGAGGCAATTGACCACTAGACAAGGTACGAATTCAAGCAATCTGATACCAGTTTCTTAACCAAAATTTCACGTAAAGGACGATTCGCGCAACGAAAATTACTGAAACCAACTCCTATCGAAGATATTCACGTGTTTATTTCACATTGGTTACGAGGAATTTGAACTGCTCGCTCGCAAGTAACTCAAAGCTCTACGTGAGTCAAATCGCGCACTACAATACGGTTTCAGCAAGCTTCTCAATCGAGCAATGTTCATTTCCCACCATGTGTTGTTCAAACTATTAGCAATTTGCTATAGCTGAGCCAAAGCGTCAAGATGGAAGTTGCCAATTTTTATATCGCAGAGACTGTCATGATAATGTTTAGCACGCGATGTGAATCACACAGAGCATTGAGTTTTCATGAGCGGGTGGTTTGAATTCACGCATCAAGAATTATTGAATATCTGCGTAAGGAGTTGATTTTGGTAATTTTCGTTGATGGAGTCGAGTTTTACGTGAAATTTTGGTTGTGAATCATGTATCAGAATGCTGAAATTCGTACCTTGAATAGTGGTCCATTGCTGCAACGCATCCTGATTCCCGGAAATCCAGGAATGTGAAGATCGACGGTTTAAGCGCCTCGCTTTTTCCGCCGCACAACGGAACGAGGCAATTGAAGAAGTCGGACAAAATTTGGGAACTTTGAAAGCTCGTAACTCCATTATTATAAATCGCGGAGGTCTTAAAGGTTGTCCCATTGGTTTTATCGTAGAATTTACTTCAGAGAACACCCCTCAAACTTTAAAATGTCACGAAATAAACATCTAAATTTGAAGTGTTGGTAAAAAAAAATCATGCCCGACCTCTCCGGATACCTAAGGAATTAGATTTTCTGGCACACATGCGAAAAAATGTATGTGCCAAAAGTTTCGCTATGTAGATAGGTGCTTATAATGAAAAGCCATACATAGACGTTCCGCATTGCCAAAAGGTAGTAAAAATATCCAAAACCAGCAATAATCCTGATAACTTTGCATATCAATGGACCACTACACAAGGTGCAAAAAGCATTATGCATGGTGACATATATTTTCTCATCAAAATTTGCCTTAAAACTCGAACTGTACAACGAAAATTATTGAGAGTAACTCCTAACCAAGATTTTGCAAGATTTGCATGAGATCGGAAAAAAAAATGAAATTTTAGATTTTCCTGGTAAAAATGCAAATTGCGAGGGAAAATTTGGAAGCATTTAAGTTTAGTTATGTTGTTTCCTAAAGAAAACGACGAGACGTGTGGATCTTCGAACTCTCATATTGTCGAAAAGAAAAGAGGACGGAAATGAATTGGACTGAATTAAGTAGAAAGGAACCAACCCACACTTTGGAAAAAATTGAGTTATGAGTGGTTTTGAACTCAACCACTGCTCTACTATTTATAGCCAAAAATTCAAAGTTTTTATTAGAGCAAATTTTGCAGAAATTGAACTTGAAGTTTGTCTTTTACATTGAGTCTTTTATGCAGGAGCTAAACTTTAAACCTCTTTTTCTCGGTTCGATCCCGATGTGGCTTGGTTCCTTTCTGTTTAACTCCGTCCAATTGTCACTCCCTCAAAAATACGAACTGGAAAAAAATTCTGTATGAATTGAGGGGAGATGACCCGTGAGTGGGAAGTTAATTTAAGTTAAAACACTTCATTTTAAACTGGACGGAGGGAGGCGAACGGCCGCACGGGATGAAAAATTGAAATGGGAGAAAACAAGCCGCGACTCACGTCCTTGCATTAAAACTTTTGAAACATCCGAGAGCGCTCAGAAATGCAAACGGAGCCTTATGAGGCACTTAAAAATGAGTTTGCGTCTAAATTTAATTCTCCACTTCCCGCTATATGCGCCGTTCCTGGCTATCCAAAAGGACAACTTGGCGAATTCTTGGCTAAGCGCGCTTCGACGCGCTAAACATCCTTCGTTAAGTAGTCTGGAGATATAATCGCACCGCTTTTTATGCAAAACAGAAAGATATTGGTAAATCTTTAAACGAGGTGATTATAATAATGGGCGGGATTTGTGGGCGCGAGAAACTCTTTAAAACGCTTTTCAAAGCTAGGTTAGTGACTACAAAATTTAAAAGCCTTCGGAATATGTAAGGCTCTAGGACTATAGGTTTTCAGGTACCCATTCATTCTCACCCTCACCTTGCTGCAGGGCTCACGGTATTTTTTTAACTGCAAATTCCTTCGAGCCTTTATTTTCCACATTTTCTCAGAATTTTTCCTGTTTCAACGCCACAGCAGAATTTTTCATCAACATTGTTCCGGCAGCTAAAACTTCGACTTTTCGCCCATCATATCGGTCGAGTACCACAGTACCATAATGCCCAAGTACTCATACATTCTCAAATTTTATTTATATTTCCTGCTGTCGCCCGAAAAATTAATTTTTCGGGTTCTCATGAGCTCTAAGAACCCAGCGATACCGTGGTAAAAGACTATTCTAGTCACCTCAGGATGGCGCAATTCGGGGAAGGGAGAGGGCATGAGACAAATCACAATTATTGACTCGAAAAGTAGCATTTGGGACGTATTTCCATCCTTTCGATTACCTTCCTCTTCTTAATCCATCACTGGATCAAGGAAAGTTGTATGGTCCTTTATTTTAATTTATGAAAAATGAAATTCAAGAAAATGATTTTACGAGGACAAATTTACGTTAAAAATGAAAAACGAAATTAACATGTCGAGCATATTTACCGTAGCGAAGCGTTCCTGAGAGTCGAGGATCTCGATAAGGAGGGTGAGCCGATCATCGATGATGAGATTGTATCCGTTGCGCTGGCGAAGCATCTGCTGAAGAGCGTAGACGGCCGTCTTGGTGGGCGTCGGCGCGTAGGGGGGCGCCCCGACCCCGGCGGACGGAAACCCGTGGAACGTGGGGCTGGCCTTGGGGGTGGCCGCGCGGAGCTGGGCGTGCGCCGGCAGCGAGTAGCGTCGGTTCTGGCTGGGCGCCGACACGGAGATCTCCGGCTCGACGGAGGTGGGCGACTTGGAGACTTGGTACTCGTTCAGCGAGCGGTAGCCGGAGTCGGAGGGGCTCGAGGCGGCCGTCGTGGGGGCGTCGCTGAGGGCGGCGAAGCTGTGGGGGCGCCCTCTCGGCGGGGCGCCCCCGGCCCAGGTCCAGCTCTGGGCGGGCGCGGGGCCGGCGAAGGGACCCGTCGACGAGGACGGGAGAGTGGCCGTCTTCGGGTGCTCCGGTAACTCGTTGGTCGACGTGGCGGGGTTGAGCGACAGCCGAGAGCTGTGCGCGATGCCCGGAGTGGAAACCGTCTGGGGTTGGTAGCGGTCGAGCGGCGGACGGCCTTTGGGTAGCCTCGGTGGGGTGGACGGATCTGGCTGGACAGGAAGGGAGCGTGGTCTTTGGGCGCGGGCTGGGGACTGAAGAGGGCTCGGATCGGGCTCCAACCCGGACGGGACAACAGGCTCCGGCTCGATGAGCTTGGTCGAGAAATTGACGGACTTAGGACGGGGCGCGACCGTTTGGTTGGCCGCGCCGTTGTGTAAACTGCTCAAGACACCACTTGACGAACTCTTGTGCATCTCCTTCTGGAGTTTCTTGAGCTTGGCGGCGGCCGGCTCCTGGAGCGGCGGCGCGAAGGCGATGGTGCTGACCGACTTGGTGACGGCGGTCGGGGGCAGCTTGGCGTTGGCCCGGTTGGCGGCGATGAGGGCCTTGGCCTCCATGAGACTGGCCATCGCGTTGCTCCATCGGTTGGTCTCCTCGTCCCGGCCGCAGCTTCGCGGACGCTGACTCCGGACCTTGGGCACCTCCTGGAGGCAGCTGGCCGACTGGGACTTGGGCAGGGCGTTGGTCCGGCACCGGATGAGCTCCTGGATCTCCTTGAGCCGCCTAGGGCCGGAGCTCTCCCACTCGTGGAACCCGCCGTCGTCGCCTTGCTCGCCGCTCTTGAGGACTCCGTTGGCCTCGGGGATGGCTTGCTTGACGTCATTCTTGGGCGCTTTCTCGCCGGCGCCGCCGAAGCTGAGTTTCCCGCTCACGTTGCGGTACAGGGGGCTGGATCGGAGGAGTTGGAGGGCGCTCGTTTTCGACTTGGAAAGGACGGATGGTGGGCTCTTCACGCTCGGATCCGCTGGGCGATCTCCCATTGGTTCACCCCCGCACTACCCAGTCTTGCCCCAAGAAAACCGCTCCATTCGCCGCTGAATCTTCGGCTTAATTTGTCACGACGCTGACGCTCATTAAACACCAGCGATTAGTACCGACAGTTCTTCTCTCCGCTCCATCTTTCCGACACTCAATGGAAAATTTTCACGAATACCTCCTTCGAGTTTAATCCAAACACTTCCAGTTCCATTTTTTTGGGCTGAAAAGGCTTTCCCTGGTTCGGTTGTTACGTTTGGGGGTTGAAATGCGGAAACTGACAAAATTCACCCCTGGTTGTTATTAACAAGCACGGTAAAATGGAGAACTCTTGGGGAGCGGGGGTGAAGAGAGTCGATGGTGGTGAATTGTTAATCCTGCAAGATTCCAGGAGATCGGTGTGGCGGAAAATTAATTGATTTCCACTAGCCTCTCAATGACTATTTTTGAATATTTAAATAATCAATTTCAGTGCGTTATCCAAGCGAGGAGCGTTGATTGATTAATTGACTGTGCGCCTTAAAAACTGGAAACGTTCGATTTTCAATAAAGTTCTGTGTTGCATTATCTCATGATTGTTGTGTTCCGGCCAATTTTTCAAGTTCTAATGCGGACAAGACATCCGGTGAAAGCACCATCATATTTTGTCACTTGGTGTATTTGATAATTTTAAACGGAGTAACGCTTTTAAAAACGCCATGAATTCTAGTTTTTAAAAAAATTCACAAATATTGCGTTGAACGTTTAAAAAATGGAAGAGCCGTCAAATGATTCAAATCAGATTGAAGTTCATTGAAGTTCGTGAAAGCCAATTATTGATCCTACCACCAAATAATTTAAGTGTGCGATGTGATCGAGGTACTGAAATGTTTAAAATAAGCTAGCCAAAAAATGATAATTTCTGAAAACCGCGGGAGAGTGAGCGAAAAATTCAAAAGGAAAATATCACGACAAATATACTTGAAAACGTCTACAACTCCTCACGTCGTGGTCCGATAAAGTAAATCGATCTCAAATCCCTGCTCTTTGCTCATTTTACAAGAGAAATTTCCATGTCACTTGCACACTGATAAAATAAATACCCCAGACGTGAATAAAAAATTAGGAAAGTAAAGCTACAAGGTTGCAAGGTTTATTTAGATTAAAAAATGTCTTCCTTTTCCCTGAAATTAAAAAAGGAAAATCCCTTCATATGTGTATTGAAATGTCTCGATTTTTCCCCGACTTCCGCATGCACCTTCATCAAAAATCAGACCTTCCCCATGGTTTACAATTAATAAAAAATCCAGCATTTTAATCCTGAAACTATACCACACCTGGTTTCATAAAAGCAATCCATGATAGGATGCACCATAAAATTTCTGAACATGTACGCTGAAACTGCCTGATTTCTCCATAACTCTGCTAGATTTATAAAGGAAAAATTCTTGACTACATGGGGCAAAATTCTTTCACTTTCTTTTCACCAAAGAAGTCTCCATTACGCAAGCAGAAACTCTATTCTTTATCAGGGAGATAGAAACGGAGAAGAATTGCAAGCAGTGACACAGTGCGATTCCTGTTGTGAGGTTGAAACTAACAACTCAAACATATTCTCCTTAAAGTCCAGATATTTCCTGAATTTTCTACGATCCCCAGACTATTCGTGATTCCCTGTCCTCTCCTAGTTTTCCCCGACCTTGGTAACCCTGAACTTTACCCTGCAGTGCTAAATAAAAACAGCGCATGAGCATTTAAATGCTAAAAATTTACCCGGATAAAATTCCCACATTTTTCAGAAAAAGAGCATTTTTCTTTGAAATTTTCGGATAAATTCGATAAAATTGGAACAGAATTCACGGAAAGACTCCAAAACGAGTACATCAAGAGCAATGCGAGAAATGGTGGTTTGAAGTTTTGTACCTCCATGAGACTTAATTTTAGAGATAAAGTTGGACGCGCATTCAAAAAGTTTTTTCTCGAATTCGAAATTAAAACGAGATAAAATGCACGGAAAGAAGAGCCCAAATCTATGCCTTACTCAATTTTCACCAAATTTGATTTTTGAATTTTGTTTTTGGTTCCTTCCTGTTTATTTAAGTTCATTTTCAATAAAATGCCGTAGAAATGTCAGAGAAAAACGATCCGCAAATTTTCCAGAAAATGTATATTTTGTCAGGAGTAGTTTCTCAAATAGCATTTTCCAACGGAAAAATAGCAAAAATTAGAAATTACTTTGCGATTTTTCACGATTTATGGCGATAAAATAGCTCGTCAGCATCTGAGCGAGCATCCCTGATCTTGTCACAATTTCATCTCTACAAAATCGCGTTCGATACAATCGAAATCCAATCTCAATTTATCACGATTTATTATTAGATAATATCGCGCTACATCGTCATCGGTAATATCGCAATTTTATCTCAAATTTACGCGATGGAATGACAATTTTGTATCCGATAAAATTGCGATACATCCTTCGATCAAATCACACCTTATCACGATCAAAGATACTTGGGTAGTAACCTCCAAATGCTCATGCAGCATATAATTCTTAGCACGGCAGGACTCTCCGTTCGCGAAAGGAAAAAATGAAAATACGAAAAAAAAATATTCCAAACCCAAGAGAATTTGAAAGAGTGGAAAAAGTCAGAATAAACTGAACACGAGTGTGTTTTCACTTTTCACTAGGGGTTTCAGCACAACACGGAAGAGAAGAATCCAGCTCAGAGGGGTAGCGACCGAGAACCAGGGTGGACGTCGTACGGGAGGGTGGCGCGAATACCGCGGAGCACTCGCGTTGCGCGGAAGTCGGATGCGGACTGAGCCAGGAGTCTGCCACTCCAACCGGAGGAACACAAGTGCATCCGTGTAATCTACCGCTTACGGCGCAAGACAAAAACACTCCTCCTGCAACGGCTCTCCTAACAAAAACGCCTAAGAGCGCCAACAGAGCCCCGTGTACGCCGCACAGAGGATCGAGTCAACGAGAGAGGTCGGACTTGATATCAAAAACTTTAAGAGCGAATATATTCACTGCTGCTATTTTAAAAAACAAAGATTCCGGAGTTCCCGGAATTAATTCCAATTACCCACATTTCCGGGAAAAATTCCGATTTTTCAGAAGTTCCGGGGAAAAATTCCGAGGTACGCCCGGACTTGGCTTCAAAGGTGGTATAATTTCAACAAAAATCCCTTAAATTTGATCAAATAGTCGGTCAAAATGACAAAAAAACCACGAAATTCCGGAAAAAAGCTGAAGCTTCCGGGAATTCTGAAATTCCGGGAAAACTTCCGATCATTTGAAAACTTCCGAAAATCGGAATTAACTCCGGGAAATGGCAGCTCTGAAAATCTTTTGGAATATGAAATGTTGATGTTTTAAAGATAGTTTTATCAGTGTTCTCGAAAAAAATTCTGTAAAAAGCACCTCCTTACATTAAAATGGTGACGAAATGAACGTAACATTTCAATTGTTGTCAACGATTTCATGTCCGACTTTTTGCAAACACTCGATCCACTGTAAGCCGTCCCGTGCCTCCGCTGCCGCCGAGTTACCGAGGAGAGCAGTAATTCCAGAGATGAATTTTTAAGAAAAACACCTGGTATGGGTTAGTTGCGCTAGTCACAGAATCGTATTTTGATTATTATTTTAGGCTTACAGATCAGCAAAAAATATTTGAATCATCCCGTCTCGTCAAGTGTGTTGTGTTTGGCGTCGACCATATTGAATATTGCGTCAAAAATTTTAGTCCGCAAGGGTTGAATGGAACGCAACCTCTCATGAAATGTTTACCTGTGCCGTAGTATCGTCTCTGAAGCGTGAAGCTTAAAAAACGCACATTTCTCACGCAAATCGTGAAGTTATACGAGTGTATTTCAGACCTCTCCGATAAGCTCATTGTGATTTTTGAACCATTTTCTATATGTAACAGCTCTTCTTTTTACTCTGGCTGAATTTTACAAGAGGTTCATTTTTCTTCTGCAACAATCACTGAAAAAAAAGATTGGTAGAATTTACCATTCCTTCGCGCTGTATTTCACACAACCTCAATTTAGAGTCAATTTTACCAGAAGAAAGGTAAACGTTGCTATATACTGGTACAGGTAACCATTCCTCCGGCAGAATCGACTTGAAGATGGTTAAAATTGGCCCGTCCTTCAGGCTGTGTGAAATACAGCGTGAAGGAATGGTGAATTCTACCAATCTTTTTTTCAGTGATCTAGGTTGTTGACGCTTTGGACACCATACTTCAAGCACCACAGCGCGGCCCTGTGGTCGCTTCGGGAACCAACTAGGTGGTTCCGCCTTAATTGAACTGCATTACGCAAAAAAGAACTGCTACTTCTGGCTTGCCAACAGAAGCACCTATCTGCACAGGGAAACCAATGGCACCCGTGCTGCTCCGGAAACGAGACAAAAAAGTTAGTTCCTTTTTGCGTGATGCGGTCCAATTCGTTTGCCTGTTTTATCTCTCGCCGGCCGTGTCAGCGAATGTGTCACGCTAGTTTCGCCGCTCTCTTCCCGAGCGTTAAAAAGTAGAAAAAATGCGTGATATTCATCAGACGCCGGCTTTGTTCTGCCGTGATAGTCAAGAGAGCAATAAGTACATTCCTGTATGAGCCACGGTTAGCACATGCTTTTATGTGTCTCGGGGTTCATCCCAGCATGCACTTATTGCTCTTTTCGCTATCACGGCAATGTTGCTCTATGGCAGAGGGAGGGAAAGCGACGTGGGTGCGCCTCGGTAAAAATATGCGTGAAAAAACGACCAAGGATGTAGGCGCTTTTCCAGGGACGTCACGCGTAGGGAGAGAATCAGCAACGCCGCGAAGCCACGGAAAAACGACGTATATGAAAATTTGGACGTTGCCACGTTGATCAGAAATGGACCCTCCGGTATCCACTAGAGTGCATTACACAGATACAAATTTTTAAGAGCAGCCCGAGACAATGAAAACAGTAGAAAAAACAGGGAAGAAAAACTGGAAACAAGGCTAAAAATACACGATTAATAAAACCCGAGACGTTTCGACTCAAAACTGAGTCATTTTTACTATTATTATATGTTGCCTTCACTATTGTTGGTGGTGTTCCGTATGAACCACTAATTGGTTCATGAGCCGTACATTTTTCTCGGTGTATTGAACTAAACAATACATCGTGCCACTATCGAATACGATCTATAGTTCTTTCCTGCCTATTTTTAACTCATAATCGTAAAGAATTCGGTCGAAAATTAAGCTCGTTGATTGGTTATCCATAGGAGAGCTGCCCGAGAATCACGTAAAACCGTGGTTAAAAAAGCGGGGACGTAACTCCCTGTATTTAAGGAGAGGAAACTACTGCAATGAAAACCGTTGGACGTGAAAATAAACTTTCGAGAGTCGGCTGCTTTCCGACTTCATTTCATTCTAGAACAGCCTGCAATTTACGGAGCGAAAACTAATAAAGATAGTAGCGTCGTCGCGTTCCTCCTCCTCTTTAAACCAAAAAAAAAAAAAAAAAAAAAAAAAAAAAAAAAAAAAAAAGCTAACGAGACGGGACAAAAAAATGGATGCCTATCGGTGGTCGTGTAGCTTCTCCTCCGAAAAAATTCGACGCAGCCTCGGTTCGATTTTTCTTTCTTATTTACATACCTGAACTTCGAGGCTTGATTTGAACAGCACATAATCTGATCTGACTGATCTCATTACAAAAACTGAAAGAAAGGAAGAAGACTTATCGAATCTGTTCGAGTTCCGTTATCTGCGGAACTTTTTTCTCCGACGGGAACTTCACGTCGAGAGCTTAAACTTTTCTACGGCCTGGGACTGGGCCGCATTATGCCACGGGAAAGGAACTCATTTTTGCTTCCTTCATAAACGTGATAGTCTCCATTGGAACATTGGTGGCTTGTACACGGTTAAAAATCCCCCCAGTTTAGTGTTACTTTGCGTATTAAAAAAAAAAAATCTTGGTATCTAAGGGTTAATAATATAAATTGAGGGGCTTGGAAAACAAGGCGCATAAGTGCAGTTTTTAATATTTCGAGAGATACGTGTTTGAAGTTTCGAGCTTGCAATGATCCTTACGGCGGAAAGTGAGTTCAAATTGAATTTTGATGTTTAAAAATTGGAATTTGGGAGAACATTTTTCACAAAATATGGATTACAACTAGTTTTACATGAAATCGTTAAAATCTAATTTTATCTCAAAATAAGCACTTATGCGCAATGTCCTCCAAGCCCCTCAAATAAGAAAACAGAAACAACACAGTACAGAAAGAGAGCACTGGAAAGGATACGCGTCGATGACGGCGCAGAGATACAACTATTCGTGCTTGATGGATGTCCGAGTTGCGTCTTGCAGAATTGAAGGCGCGATGGCGCGAGGCGTGAACTCGCGATGCTCTGATCTATGCTGCTCGTGAGGACTCGCTCAGATTTGGGAGAAATGTTAAATAACAATAACGCCTCTCGAATGTTAGGCTAAGATGACACTCATTTTTTCTCTCTTTTTTTCAATATGATGTGTGATTTTTTTTTTCACGATGTATTAATTGTTATAAACCTAATGGTGGAGAATAAGTTCGAACTGACTTTTTGATGCTTAAAAATTGGAGTGAAGGAGCGAAGTTTTTATTGAATTTGTATTAAGACTAGTTTTACTTGGAATCATTAATAACTCAATTTTTGTTAAAAACTGCACTTATGCGCCTTGTCCTCCAAGCCTCTCAATGGAGAATTTCCACGCAATTTTTTTATTGCTTCATCTGAAAGTGCCCGAAGAGCTGATTTTGCAGTTTCGATTTATGAACCAAGGGTATCCTCGTGTTCAGCTCACTTGGTGACATCCACTTAGACACAGAATTTATCAAATTTCAGACACCTGCAAATTCTCCATTGACTCTTTTTCTGTCAAAATTAATCTTTATGGCCCGGGGGCCAAGGGTATGAACCAAGAGTATCCTCGTGTTCAGCTCACTTGGTGACATCCACTTTGACACAGAATTTATCAAATTTCAGACACCTGCGAATTATCCATTATACAATTCAAGCAGGTGTTGGATGGCGAAATCGTCGATAAGTCTTGGGCGGGTGGAACAGTGATTTCGGGGTGCCCGAAACTCGGGTGTCGGTGTTGAGTCGTGGTTCCTCTGACGTAAGGGCGTATCTCAATTTTTACGTGAGCCCTGTTCTCCGTATAACTCTATACGTTCAGGGGCTCTATGGAAATAGAGATGCGCATTTACGTCAGAAGGACGACGAAGTGTCGGTGACGGGTCAGAGTCAAGCGGTTGAATTAATAAGCTGCTATACTTGATCCGACAACTCTGTTAAACTCACTGACGGTGCCCAAACAGGAGCCAAAACCTGTCCCCCTCCCCCTCAAAAAGCCCTCTGCCTCTGGGGCGGTGCGGCGCGGCGACTTGGTTAATTACAAATTAATTACTAAATAAATTTCCAGACTTGCCGGCTTCGACTCGGCACTCACCGCTACCTGCGTCAGGCGTCATTGGTGAAATTTATCGCCGTCGTTGTTGTCGAATCTGCGATAAAAATCGATTGTTTTACATACTCTCAAATGGGCGGAATTTCGGGTACCAACTTGCGAGAATGGACCACTAGACAATGTACGAATTCAAACAATCTGATACATGTTTCTTAACCAGAATTTCACGTAAAACACGATGCTTACAACAAAAATTACCGATATCAACTCCTTACGAAAATATTTAATGATTCTTGATGCGTGAATTCAAACCACCCGCTCATGAAAACTAAGAGCTCTACGTGATTCACATCGCGCGCTAAACGTTATCATGACAGTCTCTGCGATATAGATCTAGATATAGAAATCTGACAACCTCAATCTTGACGTTTTGGCTCAGCTACAGCAAATTTCTTATGGTTTGGACAACACATGGTGGGAAATGAACATGGCTCGATTGAGAAGCTTGCTAAAACCGTTGTAAGGCTCGATTTGACTCACGTAAAGCTTTGAGTTTCTGGTGAGCGGGCAGTTCAAATTTCTCGTGACCAGTGTGAAATAAAAACGTTAATATCTTCGTTACGAGTTGGTTTCAGTAATATTCATAGCGCGAATCGTGTTTTACGTGAAATCCTGGTTAAGATACATGTATCAGATTGTTTAAATTCGTATCTTGTCTCTATAGTGGTCCACTGTTACGGGCTAGTTGAAGAAAGAAAAGAAAAAAAAAATTGGCTATATCTCTCGCGTGCAACAAACGCATTTTGACAAGAAAACGTGGATATAGGTGCTAAAGTTCCTACCAAACCTAGTAGTTTGCTTGGTTCCAGACTTTCTGAATCTTTCGGTTGACACGGATTTGATCAGCTACTATTTGAAGAGCGAACCGTGATGCAAAAATTTCAAGACACCGTCGATATTCGACCGTAGCGACTGGAAATTTGCCACCACGTGATTGGCTGACTTTTCAAATAGTCAGCAATTCGGAATTGCGAAAGAGAAAAGAGAATCGAATCTAGATGGGAGGCAGGGCGGGCATTTTGGGCGGTTGAAGGAGAATCGAGTGTGGAGCATGACGCGTACTTCATCATCGCAGGCGCGCTGGAAAATTTTTCATAGCTCGCTTGCCAATCGCTTTCGAATTAATGAGTTTAAACGCAAGTCAACGTTTAATGAGACTCCATTCTCGCCCCCTCTCTCCGCCCGCCCGGCCTTTCCATCCGAAATCCGGGCGGTTCACGATTTATCCACCTAAGTGCCGGGCACCGCGAATTTCAACCGAAGGCTCGATTTTGGAGTCGTTATCCAATGACTTTGATGGAGAGATCAATAACTTAAAAATGCTTTTTCATCGATTGATGGCGCGTGTCCAAATAGGAAAACGCGATCTGGCGGTGGAGCTATGAAAAGACGTACCTCAATTACAGTGTTTCATTTACAGTCAACTAAGGGCCCAACCACTGAAAAAAACGACGCACTGAAAAAAAAACACATTGTATCTCATTGTAGAATCCAAACTCTTGAAAACATTGACAAGAAAAAATACTCTTGATTCAATCGGATTTTTGCTTGAATCAAAACGAAATCTGCTTAAATTAAGAGGCTTGGTTTGGTTCTTGATTTAAGCTAGATTCTGATTGAATCAAGAGTACTTTTTCTTGTCGATGTTTTAAGAGTCTGGACTCTAGATCCAATTTGTTTTTTCCGGTGCACTTTAAAAGTCGTAGAACAACCATGTTCAAGTTGTTTAAGAGATGAATGGATTCAAAACCCGACGGGTACACCCGAAGGATAGCGTATATTTATCTCTGATTGCAACTTGAGGCACCACTTTTATGTTTTCTTTTTAATACATTTTTTTAAAAAGCTACACACAGTTATTCTGAAACGTTTCCGCGAATTCACATGTGTGATCCCAAATAAAAGTATCGAAAGTTTTGACGCGATATTTTCGTTCGATCTATATGTTTTAATGTGACCAAAAAATTAAACATTATCCCGGTTTCTGAATTGTTACAATGAGGATACATATTTTTCCTTTAATTATGGTGTAAAAACTGGAGCAAGAAGTCGAGAATAATGACACGCAGTCCTACAGCATTCATACAGCCTTGTAGGCGGTACGTGTCATGCCAACTGACCGACTGCGCTGCGTTTGGCGCAATGCGAGAAGTATTCACGCAGTCTTGTGGGCGCTAATGTGGGCTCTGCCGGCTTTGAGTCGACCGTACTGTTTGGCGCAATGCGTGAAGTATTCCTACAATCTCGCAGGCGTTAATTCACATTTCACGCCGGTCGCACTGTGTTTGGCGTGATTATTCGAACTCGCGATGGAAAAATCGCGGCATCGAATAATAGAGCTGAAAAGGCCCATGCTTTGTTTCGACGCCGTATGGGCATTCCATCGTTGCCTTGTTTCTCCCGATTAAATATATTTTCCGAGAAAACTTAGGAAAGTTCTTCACATCCACGACCATTATTCAATCCCTATTCACTTCATTCATCATCAGAAGGTAAGACATCGATGACTTGTCAACAAATTAACCTAAACCAGCGTTAACATAAAAATGTGTTTATTTTCCGACTGTTTCCTGTTTTGCCAAACTTCTACGTTACATTAAGTTCATTTTAAATTTCTGCATAAGCGTATGCGAAAACAATACTGATCGGAAGCCTGAATTTTCTCAAATCCTGAATTTACGACCGATTTTTCCTCAAACCCTGATTAAATCGGGATTAATTCCTGATTGACTTCAAATCCTGAGAGAGTTGGGAAAATCCTGATGCTAGACACCCTGCAAAATATTGTGGGAAAAAATGAAAAAATACACGAAAGAATGCGTAAAAAAGGAAAAGCCGAAGTTCTCGATCATTTCATCAAAACCCAAGGGGTCGAGGTCGGGGTCGATAAAAGTCGTGTTGGGAGGTTGCGTTGCAGGGACGGCAGAGGACAAAGGGCGAAGGGGGAAACATGACGCGGGGGCGGAGAGGGACCCCGGAAGTAGTTTACAATCTGGAGTCTCACTTCCGTCGCGAGTTGTAACTAATTCAAATACTTAAACTTCTCGACACTCGGCTTCAAGATTCCGCAGCGCCGCTGCCAAGATGGACCGAAAAGCCGATTTTATGGATCGACGGAACTTGCACACATTTCCGCTAAAGAAAGTAAAGGGTTGGGTGCAGAAACGGCATTTCTTAGTTGCGGTGTTTCAGAATCTCCCATTGGCGGATCCAGCAAAATGGCAACATTGTCTTTTCTTCATTCAAACCTATGGAAATGTATCGATTCTTGAAGGGGCCAGGTGCTCCGACAAGAATCGATTATTTAGCATTGTTTTAAATGGAAGAAATGCGATGTTGCCAAATTGCTGGATCCGCCTCTGGAATCTCCAGCGCTAATTTGGTTTTAGAGCGGGAACTAACGGCATGGTGTCTACTAAAACAGGCTGGCCAAAGATCAGTACTTTTACCGTGCTTTTTCGGTATATTCCCAAGAAATTCAGTACCTCCTCAACAGAAAAATTCCGTCCTTTTCCAGCAACTCTATTTGACGAAATTCGAAACATTTCCAAATTTGAATTTCTCGCTCAAATTGCGACAAAAATGACGAAAAACTGAACAAATTCCCCAGTCCTTCTTGCGGAATTTCCGCACTTTTTCAGTTCTTCCGGACCGCCGTGGAAAAATCAGTACTAATTCCAGACTTTCCCGAAATTCCGGACTTGTAGACACCCTGATCGGGTGAATTTGCTGAAATTTTATGTTTTCAGCACTGTAAAATCATAGAGAATATTCGGTAAAAGTTACAAAAAAGTACATACTTTTGCTTTATTTATGATGGATGAAACAGATTCGACCAATAGGACCCGTCGGTTTTCGATGGATCGAACTTTTTGTAGGACCACCTCGCGAGGCGGCACCAAAATTATGCACCAACGTTGCGATTCATAAGTCGACGAGTCGGAAGTACCTTTATACTGAGAGTTAAGACAATGTGAATCAATATCTGATTGGCTCCCGTATTTTGGGCCTCTACAGTATCACGAGCGGGAATAATGATTACATTTTCGCCAATTGCAAAGATTATCATCTGGAGTGGACCGGGGAATTACGGGTTCGGCAAGGAATAGACGGAATGAGAGAGGGAACAGAGAAAAGAATTTGAGAATGGGCCGATCAAAGATTACGAAAACCTTTCAATTTGTGTAATCTTCATTCCCGTTTGGGACTCCATGGGGGGGGGGGGGGGGTTTGTCATAACTCTCAGTATAAAGGGACTCTAGAAGTACTGAACTCAAAATAAAATGGCTGCTGGGATAGGTTCGGGCCCTAAAGTCCTACCGAAAGTCCAAATACAATTCGCATATGCACGGTGTGACGTACACGGAGAAAAAAACTTCGTGCGTGGGACCCGAAGTTTAGGTCATATGGATCTCTGAAGTTTTCGGATTGAGCATCTGAACACTTTAGGTCCAGCTACTGAGGTTTGAATCACACATCTGAAACTTCAGTTCTTACATCCGAAGTACTTCGATTTTCACATCCGAAAAACTTCGGTTCTCACATCGAAAAACTTCGGTTCTCACATCTGAAGTACTTCAGGTGTAAGAACTGAAGTTTCAAATGTAAGAACTGAGGTTTCAGATGTGTGATCCGAACCTCGACAACTGGACCTAAAGTGTTCAGATGCTCGATCCGAAAACTTCAGAGATCCATATGACCTAAACTTCGGGTCCCACGCACGACGTTTTTTTCTGCGTGTATGAGGCAATGTGGCGACGCACCCGACGTAAACGTTTAAACTCGAGAGGAGAAAAGAAGAAGAATATGAAGACGGGGAAAAAGAAGAAGGGAGTGCCGGCTACTGGGCTGGAGAGTTCACCTCGAGTTCTTTCAGGGAAATTAGTCCGTTTTGAGAGAAAGATGGAGGGAAGAGAGAATGGGTCTTAAGCGTGCAGACTCGAGTTAACAGCCTCATCTTGAGGGCAAAAATTAAAAGTGGAGCCCGACACTCCACCGATACCGAGTCCATCTCCAGACTCAACGCGGCCAACAATTTACGACTTTTTTCCCTCGACAAGAGAAACGTAACAACCTTCCAAGGAAAAACGTCGTATGAACCTTCAGGCGTTGCCAAATTTCCTTTGATAAAATACAAATTTCCTGGTAAACATATGAATATTTTCCCTCCAATTTTTCGGCTGATTTTCTTCGCAATTTCACATAAAGTTCCGGAAAGGTTCAAGGGGAGATATTCGTAACTTTTCTTAAAAATAAACATTTTACCGAAGGAAATTTGGCAACTCTCGAATATTCATACGGCGTTCTCCCTTAGCACGGCAGTATAAGGGCACCGTCCTCATGGGTCTGTTGCATAATCACGCGCGGAGCGCGCGGATAATGTGGACTTCATTGCGCAATAAGGGACTACAATCTCGGAATCTTTTGCAAAAGCACATATCTGCACAGAGAAACTAATGGCGTATTCGTTGTTCCTAAAATCTGCCAGAAATATTAGTTCCTTATTGCAAAATGTAGTCCGTATCTCGTCATCTTCCGGCCGAAGTATCACAAGCGCAGTGCGACCTTTCACAATTTCCGTCGCCGTGTTCTTTTTTTACTGAGTATTTATTGATTGAATCTGTTTGAAAATGTCAATGAATTTTATCAGCGGCACACAAAAAATTCAGTGAAATTCTCGGACAGCTTCGTCGAACCATTTCTCTGTAAAAAAAAAAACCAAAATGGTCGCGCAATTTTTAAATGTCGCACGATGCTTGTGATACTTTGGCCGGAAGGTGACAATCTATTGCTACCTAAGCACGAAAGAGATCCTTGAATACGATTTCCCCAGATATAATGATCTCTGATTTTTCTTTTTTGCTCATTAGTTGAGAAGGTCCTCATACATCGATTCTCTATGACGCTGTACCAAAAATAACATGCATAAATTAGAGTACCGATGTAGAAAGAGTATGGACATGCCGAAATATGTAGCTCTTACGGCCCAAAAGGATAGGTAACCTTTGAAAACGAAAAATGTCACTGCCAATCTTCAAACTCCAATATCAGACCAAAATGGAAAAGAATGTTCATACACGAGCATTCTCCTGCATAAATTACTAAATTTATGCAAAAACTGAGTCAAATACGAGCTTCATCAACGACAGTTCCTTACAATTGTAATAATAAATCACTCTGGATAATTTGAATTCATAGATTGCCTGTTCTTTTGAACCCCAAAATTTCCGACATGTCCATACTCTCCCTATAAGGTACTCTAGCATAAATTGGACTGCATTTAGCAATAAGGAACTCTATTTTCTACCTAATTTTAAAAACATCGGATGTACCATTGCTTTTCCTATGTACATGAGTGTTTTTACAGATGAGCCAGAAATTGTAGTTCCTGATCGCAAAATTAAGCCCAGTTCGTCGCTCCTCTGACGTTAAGGTTATCTTAATTTCCATGTGAGCCCTGTTTCACATACAAATCCATGCTTTTTGGGGTTCATGCCGAAATCGAGAACTCTTACGTCAGCGAACCCTTCATTGAGTCGTTATCGACTGATCCTGGTCGATAAATCCTTATCTTAGCAGGGACTTATGGAACAAGATCGCTGGGTAACGATTCAGCGATCCAGGCGACATATTCTGGCTTTTGTAAACATAGTCCAATAGAGATGTACAATTTTAATGAAATGAGGCATTTTCCAGTAAAAGGGGGTGTGTGAATTCCAATGCTGCTAAGATTGGGTAACGTTGTTCTATAGTTGTTCTATAGTTGTTCTATAGTGAGTATTATCCAACAGTTCTGCTATGAATTTTTCCCTGCGAATTTGCCCCGAGTTTTTCCTCGCTATAGTAAGGAAAAAAGTCGAATGAGAATGAAGTTAATCTGCATAGATCCTAGCAACATTGCAAGCCTCATACGCCCTTTTACCAGAAAATGCCTCAAATTTTGAATTGAGGAATCTTACGAGGTTTAATGAAAGTACAACGTCACGTTAAAACGACTAACTTCAAACTAAGAACTCTTAAAACTTCAGGAATTGACTTGGAAGGCATTGAGCGCACAGAGAAAATTAGGTCCATTTTAAAATTATGGAGATGAAAAAAAAGGGAAGAAAGAAAAAATCAGACACCAGGCCCAGCAGACCATCCATCGGCGGACGTAGGGAAAATTAGTGGCGCCCTCTATTGACAGAGCTTCCGAACTCGATGCGCGGAGGCCGGCCGCCCCGACGATTCAACCCGGTGTCGCTCCCTAACGGCGGCTGCTGAAACTACACTTTAGGAAAAGGGCGGCAAGCTGAGGAGCTTCTCAGACTTTCCGTCGTCAGCGTGTCGCTGAACCCACCCTCCGACCGCCGGCCGCAATGCCGTCATTTTAACGTGAAATGAGCTATTTGAAGGGCTGATCCTTTTGAAACGGCTCACCAGACCGGCCGGATCCCGTTGTGATTATCCCATCAACCAATGTCCCCAGGAACGAGAATTACCTCTCAAATTGAACGCGGAAAATGATTCAAGGACTGGGAGGGTCGTAACTTATCCCCTGTGTAAAGAGTCTTAAAAGAGTACCTCTTTTCGGGAACTCAAGGATTTCGTTCAAATGTGTCCTAAACAAAACCTTCCCAAGTAAATGTTTTTCTTTTCTTTTTTTCTTGAGTGAAGGGAGCGTTTCCACGCAAGGTGTTGAGTAATTAAATTTTTTTTAAAAAAAATTCACTCATTTGCGACGGTTGAATATTATCGGGTAGACGCGTTTCGAGCGGCCGGCTCATCGTCGGTTACAAAATTACTTCCCAAGCAGCATTTTTCAACGGAGGAATCGCTATGTTTTGAGCTTAAGGTGCCATTATGTTTACGATTTTTCGGCGATAAAATTGCTAGGACCATCAACATATGAGCGATTATCTTGCAGCATTGTTTCATGCCAACTGACTGACTGCAGCGCGTTTGGCGCAATGCGAGAAGTATGCATGCAGTCTTGTAGGCGCTGATATGGGCTTTGCGTCGACCGTACTGTTTGGCGCAATGCGTGCAGTACTCCTACAGTCTTGTAGGCGTTAATACACATTTAATATCTCAGTTTCTAAAAACGGGCACAAAGAGGGTTTTTTTAGACAGGCTCTTTTTTGCCAAGAATATGCCAATTTCGTATACATATCATGCGGTAAGCTGTGATTTTCAAACTTCAGCCATTTCCTGAACGAAAAAATTCTCATTTTCCATTCGGCTGAAGTTTGCGACAAACCTACAGATTGAGAATCGATGATTTCGGGCTTACCTTGAGATGGGTAGCCTGTTTCTCCGGATCGGTTTCGACCGTCTCCAGGGCGGATTCTGTCTCGGACAGCCAAGCCAGGAACTTATCTAGAGACCTGTCTAGATTGTGCAGCGAGTTGATCGCCGAATGCAGTAGTTCGCCACGTTTCACGATGCTGAAATCAGAAAATCAAACGTTCATTCTCAAAATGGACCAATAGCCAAGGTGCGAATTTTGGAAAATTATATATTAATTATAGAATCAAATATTGCGAAATTGGAGACCTGTTTCAAACTTCCCATCAAGACGGAGAAAACTAACACAACTCGCCGTCTCCTTCGCGAAAGAACGTAACTACAATTCAATGTTGCCAAATTTTCCCTTGTAAATTTCATTATTATACCTGGAAAATCTTCGGGCTTTTTTACTGAAAAATGTACTGGTTTTACCCCTGATCTCATACACAAACCAGGGAAATTCTGGACGAAAATTATACGGGTGCATTTCCGTAAAAAATTAAATTGTTTAAGTCAATTTTGCAACCTTGGAATGAAGTTGCGTTCCCTCTTTCGGGAGACGACGAATTGATCGTTATTTTCGTACGACTTGAATTTTAAAAAATCTGATACGTTACTAGGTTTTTGTATCTTTTGTGCATTACTGCCGCCGTATTGCAGCAAAATTGCAAGTTAGGACTCCACGGCCCGAATTCTTTCGATTGAAATGGGATGAAATCGACCTGCTCATCAAGCGAGTGGGAAAGAGAATTAAAATACCGGAGGAAAAAAGGGCGTGAGGCCGTCACCGAAACTTTTTTAATCTCGAACAAACAACACGACAACGAGACGAACCTGACGAAAGTTCACGGTAAACTTTTAATATGCAAATATTTTACTGTGTACACGGCGCAGTCACCAAATCGCGGCATACCTACCAAACGATGCGCGAGGAGCTGAGATATAACGATGAAAACTTACAACGTTGCGCGGGGCATTTCCCGCCAAGATTTATTGCTTTTGTTTGGTTAATTTTTCGTGGCGTTTGTTTGAGGACTCGGGAGTGCAAACGAGATTCGACGTGAGCGAAACGTAGGTATTGATGGTTGAAAATTCAAATTAAAATTCTTAATCAGTGTAGCCAGTGACGTTTTTAGACTGAAAATTAAGAGGAAGCAGAATTGAGGGGCTTGGAGGACAAGGGGCATAAGTGCAGGCGCTATGATTTGCCAAAAGGAATCACGCCCACTTTTACATTGTTTCTTATGCAGTGTTCTAGAGCAGACCCCATGTTTCCCATCCATCTCTAGTTCTTTTAGAAGAACAACTTAATTTGGGAAAAAGGCTGCAAAAAAAAGAACAAAGGATAAACAAAACCCGGAACGTTTCAAAAAAGTTACAATTTCATTTTCAACCGGAAAATAAAAAAGTTTTTAAGTTTTTAAGTTTAAAGTTGTTTTTTATTTTCCGGTTGAAAATGAAATAGTAACTATTTTGAAACGTTCCGGGTTTTGTTTATCCTTTGTTCTTTTTTTGCAGCCTTTTCCCCAAATTAAGTTGTTCTTTTATTATGTGTATTTTGGCTGATTAAGTAGTTTTTTCTTTCTAGTTCTTTTAAGCATTAATACGTCCGTTTCTTACGATCGACTAAGGAACACACCCCATGTTTCCCAAAAAACTTGATTTCTTTTTGTTAAGCTCGCTTCTTTTGTATTACCAAAGAAAAATGAGTATCACAATGTGGTTTCGTTTTCCCCCAAGAATAAAGACCCGACAATTTTGAGGAGTCGCCATTGAGATGCGTGGCCAGGGGTGATTATCTCAAGTTGGCAAATCCATTTAGACTATTTAATACAAACATATACAATGACTAAGCCCAGTGCTGAAAAGTTAAACCTACAGGCACTTGGAATTTTTATGAATTTCACTCTCCGGGTACGTAAAAGGTACGACGGCATACCTTGAATTAAGGTTGTTGTAGCGCATGTTGATCTGCTCTGTTGTTTTCTTGACGCGGGAGGTGTCGTCTTGCTGGTACACAGCCACCAACTGCTGGGTTAACTTGCTCAGTATGTCGATGTTGCTTTTGTACTGGTGCACTTCAGCGTGGAACGACTGAAAGGAAAAATTCAAAATGATTAGAATACAATTCGATTATCCTCGCTACCTACATTAAAAAGCATCAGCGCTACTCATTGGTATCAGTTCCTGATGATGGGGATAAAACTGATTTTTACACTGAAAAAAAAATTCTCAGCGTTTTTACCAAGGTCCGTTGGTACCTTTACCATCTCACTTTTTTACCAATTATTGGTAATTTTACCAAGACAGACTGGTAAGCTTACCTAAAAACCGGTATTTTTACTGTTTTTTTCAGGTAAGAATATCACTTTTATTGGTAATCAATTCCCGGTAACTTTGCCATTTTATCTCGGTAATTCTACCACAGTCGATAAAAAATATTGGCGTTTTTACCGGGGTCCAATAAAATTACCGAGAAAGTCAATAATTTTACCTAAATTTCTCGGTAAAATTACCAAGAAAAAATTGGGATCAAATAGAACCCTGAATTCTTGGTAATTTTACCCTTTTCTTAGTAAATACACCGAGATTTTTTTTTCAGAGTATCAGGCTTAAACAGGAGTTCAAACTTTGTAGAGCCTGCTAGACCATCTGAGATTACCTAGATATGGAGAGTGCGAACCTAGTGCGAACACGTTGATAATTTTGAGGTTAGACGATGGAGCTCTTAGGGCCCAAAAAGGCGGCCAATCTATGAATTCGAATCATCAGGAGTGATTTATTATTGAAACTGCTACAACCCGTCATCCGTAAAGCACAGATTCGACTTAGTCCTTGCAAAAATTGACACATTTTGGCACGGTGAGTTGGGAAACATGAAAACATCAGATAGCGTATTTTATACTGTGGTCGCTAACTCATTTTCGCCAAAATTGTCTGTTGGGCAGTATTGATCCTTAGCCCTCTATCGGATTTCGGAAAATCGTCGGGACACTGAAAAAAAGTGTGGAGACGTCTACTACCTATAAGCCTACTTGATTTTTTACACAGTGACACTATTTAGTGAAAATAACCAGAATGATAGTGTTGGTATTTACTAGAACTCTGGTGATACTTAACATGATAGGGTAAATGCTGTCATAGAGTCTGGTGTTAATTACCATACTCGGATCACTGCGTCAGAGTATGGTAAAATCTACCATAATTTTTTCCGGAGCACCGTAAGGTCCACCTTCCACCTAAAATGTGGACTACCCCTCAAACTTAAAACGGGTTGCCACAGAATTTAGATAATGAAAATCCCTGAAATTTCCCTGATTTCTCTGACAAATTTTGGTAAAATTCCATTCCCTGACAATTGAGGACATGCCAGATGGTTAAAAAGCAAGATTTGAAATAGTTTTCAGGCGAAATTTATTGTTCAAAACGTCAAACCCACCCTGAAAAGGTAATGAAGGCGACTTGACAATTTTCCCTCACACTTTCGTCATCTTTCCTGACAAACGGAGAAAAAAACCTCGTGCATGAGACCCGAAGTTTAGGTCATACGGATCTCTGAAGTTTTCAGATTGAGCATCTGAACACTTTAGGTCTAGCTGTCGAGGTTCGGATCACACATCTGAAACTTCAGTTCTTACATCTGAAGTACTTAGATGTGAGAACCGAAGTTTTTCGGATGTGAAAACCGAAGTACTTAGAAGAGATCCATATGACCTAAAGTTCGGGTCCCACGCACGAAGTATTTTTCTCCGTGCATTTCCAGGTTTTCCCTGACTTATTAAAATTCCCTGGAATTCCCCGGTTCTCCCGGTATTCCCTGACTGTGCATGTGGCTAGAGACGGTAAAAATTTCGAATATTACCTTCTGCTCTCTGATTTGGGTGTCGAGGACATCGGCGGTGTGTCCGACGGGCGGCATGCGGTCAAGCCGGGTTTCCATGCGGTTGAGCCACGCTTCTACCTCCTGCCGCTTCGAGTCGTAGCGCTGGCTGTCGCTCAACATGGCGTCCAGGGTCGCCTTCCTCTGCACCACTGCGTTGTTTGCCTCATCCCAGTGTTCTCGCAACTTGGTCACTGCACAATCGTAAGAAAGAATCGTAAATCAATGGCTATTTCAAATGTAAAAATTAAGCTAAATACTTAAAATTGTGAGAGGGGGAAGGGGGTAGGGGGTTCCCCTCGACCCTGTAACACGGGACCCTTCCATGAGCCCAGGGGCCGAATTTTTTCGGCCCTCTCACCGTACTTAAATATACTTGGGACAAGTCTTAAGGACTCAAGTCCAGCTTAGCGCTCCTGATTGTCCGGTGGTGCGGTTTGGACTCATTGATGGATGTTGCACTCCGTGTGAAAGAACCGACAAAATGGACCACTAGACAAGGTACAAGCAAGGTTTAAGCATTCTGATCAGAGACAAGAGACCCTCCACCGCGGGGCGATTATTGAAATGTCATCGACTCTATGTCGCCGCTTACGACAAGACATAGCCATTTCTTAACCGTGCAATATATCGCAATTCGATGTCTTATCGGGCTGTTTTAAATTCCAATAATCGGCCCGCTGGCCTCTTGGCGACAGGTGAAAGCTTTTACTTTCGGGGATTCAACAGTTCCTTATGGACAATTATAAGGCAGCAACAGTCATCACCCTAATTTCGGCTGTTAACCTACCTACATAGTGGATGATGAGCTTCGGGTGACGTCATCAGCCAAACAAGTTTTCCAAACTTCAGCCATTTTCGGCCTGTTTGCGAAACGAAACTGCCAACTCGTTGATGAACATCAACCATGTAGGTAAGTCAACAATAGAATGCTGAAGTCCCGAAAATAAAAGCTTCCACCATTGCCAAGATACTAGTGGAAGGTCTCTTGTCTCTGATTCTGATACATTCCTTAACGGAAATTTCACGTAAAACTCGACTCCATCAACGAAACGTGATTATATGGTTAATTAATCATACTTCGAGGCATTGCAGATTTGCCATGTTATGCGATGAAAAAAGAGTAATTTATATGGGTTATAATGGAGGAAAAAGCTGATTTTTCAGCAGTATCTGTCAACCACGAGGCACTGTCTCTACGTAAAATGAGGAAGAAAAAAAGCGTGATCCGGCTTGAAATCGGCCCTACATTGCAAAAGCTCAAAGTTCTAAATATTTACAGAAGTTAGGGAAACGAGGGAACAAATTCCAAAAGACTGACCTCGCTCGGGTTAAGTTAAGAGACAGTGGCGAGCGTGAATGATCGATTTATCGATATTTCCCTATTTTAAGCTATGGTAAAGAATCGATTATTAAGGTGTTCGTCGCGAACACCCGTTCATCGATCCTTTTCCATGGGTTTAAATGGCAGGTCAATCGATATATCGCAAAGCACGCCACGCCACTGTTAAGAGAGCGACAGAGAAATAGATAAATCCTTTAGCGTTCCTGGAGAGGGAAAGCCATAAGAGGCGCGAATTACAACGATAAATCCGTCCGTAAATTCGATATCCCAAAGATTGAGTTGGATTTGGTCCTTGGAAACCGATGCGAGAAATGCTCCGTCTTTGATCCCCAGTGCGAGGGTCAGCCAACATATATTCATGAGGAAATCGCACGAAATTGCCTTCGAATGGATCGCTTTGTTATCGATGGATGTTAAAACTGCCGTGCTAAGGAAGAAACGCCGTATGAACATTCGAGAGTTGCCAAATTTCCTGCGATAAAATGTTTATTTTTGAGGAAATCTATTAATATTTTTCCTTGAAATTTTCACACTACTTGGATCAAATTATACGAACGAAATTCTCTGAAAAATCGAAAGAAAAAATTGTATAAGCATTCCTATGAATTCGTGATTTATCAAAGGAAATTTGGCAACGCCTAAAGGCTCATACGGCGTTCTTCCTTAGCACGGCGGAAAACCTTACAAGTCCGTTTTCTGAGCTCTTTACGAATTCTTGTACCCTAGCGGTCATCAGAAAAGTATAAAATATTCGGTTTCGTCATCTTTTGTTTCATCTGCGGTGCCGTGAGAATGAATTTCAAGAGAGAGGGAAAGAGAAAATGGGGAAGTTACAGCTCGAGTTTCTTTGGCTTTCAAAATTTCCTAACTTTCTCCTGACAGCTACGATTTGCTGCGAGAATATAGTCGATCTCCAAAGGACGTCGTGACATTTTTACGTCAGAATTTTACTTAGTCGTTAAGTCGTATTGATCGGTTGAGCTCCTTTCATAAAGTTCAGAGAAATGCGGGGTATCAAGGAGATAATGCCAACGAATAAGAGATCGGCTATCTAGGTCAACATAAAACTTTTAAGTCTGATGTAGTCTTTTCGAGATTATTATATTTCAGCATTAAGCGCGTGAGTTTCATAGACTTCATCCGAAAATGTATTTATTGCTGTACTTTAGAGAATGTATACGACCAACAAAGGAGGGGTATCGACAAGGGCCTTTTTTGGCCCCCTAGGGCACATCATCTAACTAAAACCAAACCAGGGTTAAAACGTGTCCTGAAGCCTCCTTGATAACATATCAAAAGTTTGCTTAGTTAGACGATGGTGTCAAAAAAAGCCTAGGAGTAATAGAAAAACACGCATTTTTAGTTAAAATGCGCCTGCAGGCCTATGTTCAGGCCAACACTGGAAAAAAAAAACACATTGGATCTAGATCTAGAGTCCAGACTCTTAAAAACATCGACAAGAAAAAGTACTCTTGATTCCATCAGAATCTAGCTTAAATCAAGAACCGGGCCTCTTAATTTAAGCGGATTTCGTTTTGATTCAAGCAAAATTCGATTGAATCAAGAGTATTTTTTCTTGTCAATGTTTTAAAGAGTCTGGACTCTAGATCCAATGTGTTTTTTTTTTTCCAGTGAACCGTTTAAATGCGTATCCGGTGGCCTATGGACCAAATCATGATTATTTCCGTAAACTACATTGAGTCAACTTGGAAAACACGCATACATTTTCAGATTCTAAATGGAGGAGGGGGGGAAGGCTCTTATCGATACCCCTCCTTTTTCGTTGATTCCAATACGTTTTTCCAAAGTTTCTCTGATGCCAAAAGAGTGCCCTGATAAGTCTCGGTTTTCTAGATGGGAAGAGATCCCGTTTGTGAACCAACATGCCACCAATTCAATCATGCTTGGGTGCAGAAACGGACCAAGAGAAACCCTTTGTTAAGATGAACCTCATGCTTCGACCAATTCAGGGATTTACAGTCCCCCGACGATTTTGTTACGGCAATCAAGACGAAGCGAGAGAAAATACATGTGAGTTAACAGTGTGATTCTCGTAAGTAGGCAACTTTGGATTCCCGCTAGCTCGCTTGGATGCGTCTCATGTAAAATAATCTTTGTTTTTCAAGACAGGCTGCCTCACACAGGATCGATTACTTACAATTCATTACAGGGATGAAAACAAAGTTGCTAACTCACAAAAACCACCGCTGCAAGTTAAAAAAAAGAAAAAAAAAGAATGATGGACTAATAGATGAATAAACGGATGAATGAATGAATGAATGAATGAATGATGAGTGCAGGGTGTTCCGAATCGAAAAGCGGATATTCCTTCATTATCTAGACGAATGAGCGACTCTCTACATCATGGTTTTTTACGAATTGTCTTGAGAAAAATGTTAATTGTTTTGTTACAATTGTCTGAATTTTTGTCAGGAATCCACATTGGCAGATCCACCAATATGACAACACTGTTTTTCTCCATTTAAATCTATGGCAATATATCGATTCTTGGAGGGGCCAGGTACTCCGACAAGAATCGACCTATTGATATACGTTTAAATGGAGGATTGCCAGTGTTGCCAAAACGCTGGATCCACATCTGGAAATCCACAGACTAATTAGTATAATTCCTAACAAAGAATGCACTCAAAAAACAAGTATGGGAAGAGTGACTTACCGGCCGAGTTATGGATCATGGAGCCATAAAATATAGTTCGTGGAACATGCTTATAGGTTCGCGACCAATAAAAGTATGGCTCAGAAAGCCATACTGTAGACGGTAAGTCACTTTAGTTAGAAATTATGGATCTCCGAGCCATTTTTATGGGTCTCAGAGTCATACCTTTTTTGGAGTGTGGAGTAAAGAATAGTCATTTTGATATGATAAGTCAGTTCCTGGTGTATTTGCATTTCGATTCGGAGCATTCTGTTTAATTATGCTTAAAGGTCCCAAACTTAATGAATGAATGAATGGATAAATGAATGAATGGTTGGTTGAATGAGTGAATGAATGATTGAGTGAAAATTGGCAAAGACCACGCCACGCAACGCCACTCCACGGCACGCAAAAAATCAGTCATTTGTTTACCTTTTATTATCTCTCGCAGATGTAACAACGCACTATCGTTCCTAAATACTGAAAACACACACAATTGATGATGAAATAACTGATTCCATAAAATTAGCGCTGTGACTTAACCTAGAAATTTAGGTTGCGCCTAAAATCTGCCTCGTCAATTTGAAAAGTTAAGCGTGATTTTCACTGCGATCCTTCCCTCCGACCTCAGTTTCCTCTTCTTCACTTCGTAACATATTTTCCCTTTTATCTCTACTCAACTCATAAAATCTCTTTTCGTCATTTTCTCTTTTCAAATCTCTACTTTTCTTGGTGAAGTAAACACCTAGATCTTGCAATTTTCTAACTTTTTCTTGACTCTTTAAGGGGTTTGAAGGTAGGATTCTCCAACTTTCCGGGCAGTTTGGACATGGAAATCCTACTTACAGGTTACATTTGAGACACACTTTGAGCTCTGCCAAAGGAGCAAAAAAAAAATAGTAGGTAGGAACCATCGTCTTTTTTTTAGACTTTCAAGCACAAGTGTGTGTATGTATAAGCCGCTTTTACGGCGCTCTAAGGCGCTCCAAAAATCCAAATTTTGGAAGTTTTCAAATGATCGGCTCTTTTTCTAGAATCTCAAAATTCCCGGAAGTTTCAGCTATTTTCGGAATTTTTCGGAATTTTGTGGTTTTCCGTCACTTTGACCTATTATTTGATCAGATTTAAGGAATTCTTGATAAAATTAGAGAATCTCTGGAGCTAAGTCCGGGCGTATTTCGGAATTTTTCCCCGGAAATTTTGAAAAATCGAATTTATTCTCGGAAATTCGGGAAATTGGAATAAATTCCAGGAACCTCGGAACCTTTATTAAAATAAAATGGCAGCACTGAAAATTTGCCCGAACATCCTCCCAACCGTTTTCATGCAAACGAATAAATTGCCCGATTTGTTTTCCTTACTCTGCAATTAACTGCAGTCCATGTATTTATATTCTTGTAATCATTGATAATAAAGGTCAAACAAAAAAAAAAAAAAAAAAACATGCCAATAGCTGATGTGGCTTGGTTCCTTCCTGCTTAACGCGGTTCAATCGGGGATGGACGAAACAAAAACTCAACCGAGTACAGTCGGCTGCCGGATTGAGATGCGAACAGAGGTTTGTTTACTTTTTCTCACGCACGTCACGCCGGGGCTGCGTGACGTAGCGCCATCTTAGCATTGGGGGGGGGGGGGGGGTCATTCATCGGGCGGGAGCCGCGACTCGGTCGATGATCGGGGGAGCCCACTCCGGGGGCCGACCCCCCGGGCCCCGCCACCGCGGTCGTCCCCGGGTTAATAATAACACCGACACCGGCCGCACCGCACAGTGGATCGCACTGGGAAAAAAAAAACACATTGGATCTAGAGTCCTGACTCTTGAAAACATTAACAAGAAAAAGGACTCTTGATTCAATCAGATTTTTGCTTAAATCAAAAGGAAATCCGCTCAAATTAAGAGGCTTGGTTCTTGAGTGAAGCTTAAATCTGATTGAATCAAGAGTATTTTTTCTTGTCGATATTTTTAAGAGTCTAGACTCTGGATCCAATGTGTTTTTTTTTCCCCCAGTGCGTGTCAATCGGAGAGGTTGGACATGAAATTTTTGCAAATTGTGATGTTTATTTCGTCATATTTTACATTTCAAGGGGGGCTATAGGAAGAAAATTTCCCGAAAAAACCGATGGCACCAACTTTAAAACCTTGAAGTTTTGCTAAACGGAGTTACAAGCGTTTTAAGCGTGTTTCCAAATTTTGTCCGACCTCTCCGATTGACTCGATCCACCGTGCGCCGCGCCGCGCATTCTTGAACCGCTGCCCGGAAAATCCACAGCCACGCGCCGCGCCCTCACGCGAGAATGGAGTTTCGCCCCGTGCGGGAGTTCCAGACTCCGCCAAATGGACGTATCTACGTGATAGGAGGCTATCTACGTTCGAGTGGAAGAGAGGGAGGAGGAGAAGGTAGGAAATCTCGAAGGTGGTGCACACTGAAATGGAGGGAAGGATAAAGGGCGAAAAAACTGAGGGATAGAGGCGAAAAAGAGTTACTAGAGTTACTATGTTGTAACTTACAACATAGTGTCTAGTTGTGTTGTAACTTACAACATAGTGTCTAGTTGTGTTGTAACTTACAACATAGTGTCTAGTTGTGTTGTAACTTACAACTTAGTGTCATAGTGTCTAATTGAGCTCTTTCGTTTATCAGGAATTTGCAATTTCAGTACTGATTTAAATATAAAATTTCGCGAGGAAACACGATGGTGTCACTGGTCTCCTCCGAAACAAACTCCAAAACTAAAAAAAAAGCTCTCGAGGTTATGTCAGCCAAAGTCGGTATTCACACCTGGAACTGCGGAAAAATATATAGCATTTTTGCAAGAAAATCCGAGGAAAATTTCGGTTCCTCATCAGGAAATGGACTCGGGAAAATCAGGGAATGAGCTGGTCAAGAATAAAGCTCTTGCATGTGTTGAGAATTTGCAATTCACTAAGGTACTTAGTGAGGTACTAAGTAGACAAGTTCTGACATTTATCGTTTAACATAGGGGTAGATGAACTTAATTTTTCCTACAGTCTACTAATTTCCGTCGGCTCCGTGGTTTTTCCGTCTGCCTCCGCAGTTTTGACGCCGGACATTTCGAGCAATGTCGTGGAACGTCAAACTCGACGATGAATATCACAAATGGACACATTTAAATCAAAAGGAAATACATCTATTCGGGCATGAGCCCTATCATACATGTATTCTTGTGGATTCCAGAGCTCATGTCACAATGACATAGTTCCTTTTGATTTAAATACTTCAAAATGGACCGCGTTCAGCAGAAAAGAACCAAGCCACATCAGCTATTGCTAAGTATTGGGTATTTAATTTTCTTCATGAAAACGGTTTGAGCGGATTTCTGTGCGAATTTCAGTGAATTTTCTGCATAGCGCGAAGCAAATTCTTTTAAACTTTTCGATGGAATCCGCCCAAATGCTCTCTTGTAAAAAACTAAATTGCCCAATTAAAGTTGGCAATATCTGATGTGGCTTGGTTCCTTTCTGCTAAACGCTATCGGCATGAAGTCCTCGCTCGACGTTCATTACTTATTGAAACGTGGAAAAAAGGAAGGGCGGAAGTAGATGGTGCAGGGCCTTGTTCCGAGATTGTACTGAAAAATCAGCTCTATTCTTCATTTAATCCTATGAATAATTTCTTAATTGAATGGCACAGCGTGGCAACCTTGGAGTTGGTAAAGATGGAACAGTTGGAATAAGGAGTGGAGATTTATGAGGAGGAAAGAGACACGAAAAAGGCAGAGGAAAAGGAGATGGAAAAGGAAAAGGAGGAAAGGCAAAAGATGGTAAAGAAGAGAGAAAAGAACGCCAAAGCCGAGAAGAGTAACTTGTGCCATTTTAGTCTAAATAAATCACCCGCCTAGGTACGTTCCCAGGATTGCGAACAGCGCGCGGCGGCGAAGAGGATGAACGAAACTTTCACAACTCCGGAGACAAGTTCTTATCGGGAAACGCCGAGTGGGCCGTTCTGTTTTCCGAAGGAAAAACCCCGTATCATCATTCGGACGATGCCAAATTTCTCCCTATAAGACACGAGTTTTCTGAAAAGGTTCAGACTATTTTCTCTTCAATCTCTCAAAGAATCTTCTCCGCAATTTTGTCTAGTAAACTTAGAAATTCCAAGTGCAGATATTCATAACCTTTCTCAAAAATATATATATCCTTCGGGGAAATTTTGCAATGTCTGAATGTTCATACGGCGCTTTTCCTTGGGAGATTGTGGAGGGTAGTAAAATTCATTTCGTGACGGCTTTTCCGCGCTTAATGAGTCCGCCCTCAAGAATGAAAAGTGCAACTCTTAAAGACTCGTTTGGATGCGAAGGCTTGTTACAGTGCGAGGCACCATTAGGCCTCCTCCGTCGTAAGTATTAAGCTCTGACGTGGAGGAAGGGGGGGGGGAGTGTCCCCTAAGTCTTCATGATAGCTCTTAAATTAGCGGAATAGTCAGGATCCCACGCTTTATAGCGAGGGCCATTTCGTCGTCCTTCTGACGTAAGGGCGTATCTCGATTTCCACATGAGCCCCAGAAAGCATGGATTCATATTGAAATAGGGTTCACGTTGAAAATTAGATACGCCCTTACGTCAGAGGAGCGACGATTTTTGTGAGCAAGATAAGAGGGACGTCTGTAGAGAGAGTTTCCCCATTTTCGTTTTCTCCGATATTGTTGCAACTGTGTCACGGAGGAAAATCCGGTTATTTACGACAGAGAAACCCGTTTCTTTTGACAGTTTCTTGTTGAGCTGCCCAAGTAGCGTTTTCCAACGGAAAAATTGCGATTTTTAAAAATTAAGTTGCGATTTTTTAGGATTTTTTTGGGGATAGAACCATGTTTGTTATCTCTGATATAGTTGCTACTGTGTCACGGAGAAAAATCCGGTAATTTACGACAGAGAAAACCGTTTCTTTAGACAGTTTCTTGTTGAGCTGTCCGAGTAGGGTTTTCAACGGAAAAATCGCGATTTTTGAAAATTAAGTTGCTATTTTTAAAAATTAAGTTGTGATTTTTTGGAGTTTTTTCACGGAGAAAAATCCGCTTATTAACGACAGAGGCAACCGTTTCTTTTCACAGTTTCTTGTTGAGCTGCCCAAGTGGCGTTTTGCAACGGAAAATCGCGATTTTAAAAATTAAGTTGCGATTTTTTCGGATTTGTTGGCGATAAAACCGACAAATCATCGAACATCTGCGCGATTACCCTCAATCTTATCGCAATTATCGCGTTCAATAAAATCGAAGCTCTATCTCAAATTATCATGATTTTTTGTTCACTAATATTGCGATGGATCGCCGTCGATAAAAACGCGATTTTATTGCAAATTTAAGTGAATACATCACAATTTTTTATCCAATAATATTGCAATAAATCAACGTCCGTAAAATCGCGATACATTTTCTGATCAAATCGCAACTTATCGCGATCACTGCTACTTGGGTGAGGGAAATACTAGCTGCGTAAAAGAGTTGCTAAACAATAACGCTTCGATGAATATGAGCGGTGCAGAATGGAATTAGTGCTTTGGGACAAACTACAGTCATTGACAGAGGCGGATTTCGCCTTCAATTCAAAAAACGCAACCGAGCATTGTCGCTATGCGCGAATAGTTGCTTGCGCCAATTTCCACAAACTTGGATCTGAGGTATACTTAAACGCGTTCAGAATCCGCTTGGATGAGGAAAGATAAAAACTAATTTGAAATGTATTCAAGGGGAACTATTTTCTCCTATGTTATATAGTATTGAAATTCAGTTATTAATTCATGTACTTCGCAGTTACTCGCGGATATTAATGATTTTGCAACTACAAAAAGCAAACAAACATTGACCTGGTTTGCAGGCATGAGTTTCGATATTTGAATTTTTGGTAGGAAGCTCTCGAATTTCCTGAATACTAGTTGCGGGCGGATTAGTTAATTTCTTTGTTCTTAAAAACGTTTTAATAGGTATTTTTCAGCTCGTGACAATCGTTGGAGACTTTAGATGATCTGTTCTCAAGTTATTTTAAGCCTAGCAAACTTCGAGCTGTCGTAAGTGCGGTTCAACATTTTCGGACCTGTTTTGTGGCAAAATATTCCTTAAAAATCTTTGAAGTGATTGTCGATAAAAAGTAACTCAACGTGGCAATCCGGATTTTGTTTGTTACTATATAGGATTCTTTTTCCCATTAAAGGTCATGCCGCACACATGCAACCAACATGCATAAAACGTGTGTAAAATTAGGAGTTTTCCTGGGGTTCATTCTCTTAATTTTCGTAATTTTCTCAAACCAAAACAAAGGGGTTTTCAAAGAAGATACATTTCAGAAAATGTGACAGGGATACTCTGTTGAAAATAATAATATACTGCTCCCCTGCTGAAAACGAGATCAAGTCAAATCTTACTCTACTTATGGGTAAAATACAACTACATCGATAGTACATACATAAAGCCGCTTTTATAGCGCAGCCTCGCGCTCTGCGACGCCCAATCGCCATTGCCCCCTATCCTCCTCCCAGAGGTTTACGTTCCTCCTACTCTGTATGTCTTCTTTGTCTATCGGTTAGTCTATGAATTTCAACGATCAGCCCGCAGATCGGACATTGAGTAGACCCATCCACTCATAGTAATGCACTTGGATGCATCAGTTATTCAGGAGAGTTCATTAAAGAGCGTCATCCGCGACACTGCAATTTTTGGCAGCTAGTCAAAGATTGATCCAGACGGCTGTCGGCTCCCACTCCCCTCCCCTCTTCATTCAGGAAGAGATTAGTAGCGCTTGTGATCTTCCCTTGACAAGCAGGACCAACTCTAACTTGACATTGATGCCAATGTTCTGCGATGTTCGAGCAATAGGCCCTTATGGATAGGGCATGAGAGTCATCTATACTATAAGCTCCAGGATTTGCAAGATTTTTTGATTGAAGATATTTTAGGGGCCAAATTGACTTATTGCCTGTATATTACGGCGCATTTAGTGAAAAGTTAGATGCAAGATGTCTTCATAACAGAACTAGTAAGTAGCTGTAACTTGGGGAAGACAAAAGCACAAAGGATGAAATCGTGAAGAATAGAAAAAGCTTTCACTTGTAGAGCTGAAAATTTCGAATAATTACCCGATATGAAAATTCAGATTTTTAGGGGCCACGTTGGCGCAGAGCCTTCATTTTTTAGGCACCATTGCCGATTTTTTAGGCGTATTTGGCGCGTTGGCGCCTATGAATTTCGAACACTGCGACCACCAACCTGAACAAAATAGGTATGATCGGCTGATAAAAACTATGCGTGCGGTAAACTGAACCAACGAGCGTAACAGTGTTTCAGCGCAGTGATGTTCAAAGCGGCAATACTGAAAGCTGCATAGCAAGGTACTGAGGGTACAGGACAGACATCTTGATGCATAACCGAGAGATATGGGCTGCAGAATCATAATAATTGTCGTGTAATCTGAGGTTGTTTGGACTTGAAAGCGTGCGTTGACATCCGTCGGCTTGGGCCAAGATACAGCAAACTTCGCAAGCTGAATATGTGCGGATTACGCACTGAGAAAATTCCGATTCATTGCGAAAAGGCAACAGTTTTCTTCAAAAAGAGTCTGTTTCAAAATTAGCTGAAGTGGAAAGATGAACTGTTCGATATGGTAATTGGATCAAAAATCTTGATAGCCACATTTGAAAAGTCTGAAATTCATTCCTTGCCTCTCAATCTGCGCAAAAAATCAGCCTATTTTTTAACCTCACGCTTTACAATGTTTATTACTCCAGCGATGCAATTTGATAAGCATACAAGTCATCCCGATTTTCTAATTTTGGTTTTTTATTAACTTACATACATGGATTGTATGTTTCTTCGAGTTGAAAGCATTACACTGGAAAAAAGTATCTTGGATTCAGAGTGCAGGCTCCTAAAAATTTTGAGAAGAAAAACACTCTTCGTTCAAAGGATTTTTGCTTGAATTGAGAGCCAAGCCTTTTGATTCAAACAAAAATCCGATTGATTCGAGGGTATCTTTTCCTGTCAAATTTTTTAAGAGGCTGTACGCAGGATCGAAGAGTTTCCAGTGAAAAAGAAAAAAAAAAGACCACAAAATTATTGATGGAATGAAATAATCTTTTCCCTAACACAAAAAAACAATCCATGCAAAAAACCCTTTTGAAAATATTTAGATGTGTAAAAAAAAAAAAAAAAAAAAAAAGTTGTAACCCTTCCCTCCATGAAATTCCCCGGTTTTCATGGGGGTAATCTCGGGTAGTTCCCGAATGGATCCTGTGGCATGCCAACGATTTCTGAAGGGTCAGTGGCAAGCATGCGGAACCTTGGCAAGTTGGCTTTTGGATGGGGGGGGGGGGGGTGTAATTCGTCACGCGCTTAAGATGCCGCGACCCGCCGGGATTTTTCGGCCCCTCCTCGCTCTCCACGCCATGCGGCGAAAGGGCTCTAATTTTTTTTCCCTCGTTTCCTTCCTAATTGCATGCATCTAACAAGATCCCCCCGCCGCGCCATGCGACAGGCGTACATGGCTGTCAAATTGTGCTGAAGATCGAAAATTTGTTCAGAATGAGTGCTGTACATAGCGATGGAAAATTTCATGAAATTTCTCGAAATTCCATTTCGAAACTTTAGAGGACATTCGAACATTTAGCATTTTAGCAAACTTTTAGCATTCAGGAGACCAAGAAACGCCTAGAAACGGGCATTCTCGATGATGAGATTTTTCGCCCCAAGCCTAAAATATTCACGCGTTGCAAATGTTTTAATTTGGTTTGGATGTTAGGTTGAAGCTATTTCCGCTCTAAATTCCCTTTTAGGCCCCCCGTTCGTGTAAAGCACCTCATTTAAGGAGCATATACTAACGCATCAACAGGAAAACCATCTGAGCGGAAATTTGTAACACCGAAATTGAGATACGTGGTTTAGCACCCTGTTGAGGGTGTCTACTATAACAGGCTAACCAAAAATCAGGTCTTTTACAGTACTTTTTCAGTACATTCCCGAGAAATTCAATACTTCCTCAACAGAAAAATTAAGTACTTTTTCAGTATCTCTAACTGACGAAATTCCGCTAATTTCGAAAATTTGAAATTCCCACTCAAATTGCGACAAAAATGACAAAAAAATGAAAAAATTCCGGACCTTCTTGCGGAATTCCGCACATTTTCAGTACTTCCGGACCGCCCTGAAAAATCAGTACTATTTCCGTACTTTCCGGAAATTCCGGACTTATAGACACCCTCCTGATGAACGGATGAGCACGGATAATCGGTGCTTCCCTGTACGTGTTTCGCACTTCGGCCATCGAAATGTTTGATCACTATAGGGTGTCTACTAAAACAGACTGGCCAAAAATCAGTGCTTTTACAGTACTTGACCGTCGGTACTCAACTTCAGTGGATTCCCGCAAAATTCAGTACATCCTCAACGGAAAAACTCAGTACTTATTCAGTACCTCCATTTGACGAAATTCGAGAAATTTCAACATTTTGAATTTCTCTCTGAAATTACGACAATAATGAAAAATTCCGGACTAGACCTTCTAGCGGAATTTCCGCACTCTTTCGGTACTTCCGGACCGCCCTTGAAAAATCAGTACTATTCCTGAACTTTCCGGAAATTTCGGACTTGTAGACACCCTGCTACCAGGGATCTAGCGACATTCGAATGGTGATACGGGGTTTTTTCCTGAGCACGGGAGAGTTGGAGACGGCAACAGCACGATTCTCACCGGCAATTTCACGCAAAACGAAGGTGAAGAAAAAACGATAAATTACGGTCGTAAGTCGCACGGGGCTATCCGAGCAATGTGGCGACGAAAATAAATGTCTCCGGATTCCGAGCCCGACCTCCCCGGAAGGATCGCGGCCCAAAGCCCTGGGCACAGCGCTCTCTCACCTCTCCGGGTGCCAGATGGTCGGATTAAATTTCCGCTTTAAATTCCGGAATTAAAGTCCCGGCACAGGGACCAGCTACAACATGGCACTAGTTTTAACTTCAAGAGACTTAAGCCTTGGAAAGTGTGAAAATAATTTTAATGATGAAACATTTCGTGGAAGAACGTTCCGATAGGTTAGTTGTAGATTTATCAAACTGCATCTATCAACATATTACCAGTCTTTAATATTAAAACATTTTAAGCGCTCAGCCGATAGGCAGCGCTTTTTAATTTCGACTTGCCTCTGAGTACTAGTATACTAATGCTAATGCGTTTAAATGGCGCACCAGCTCATCGATGTGTAGGCTTTTTTTTTGGGGGGGGGGGGGGGTCCATTTTTAAAATAAATAAAGCTGTGAAAACTGTATTTTATGCTTTTAACGTAATGCGCAGGTAGTTTCGATCGTTTGTCTATAAGAAAATGTCTTAGCGGTAGAGGAATTCTTATCGAAATTGATCGTTGAACTCAAATGAAGCCTTAAAAAAAACGCGCCTGATGAGCTCAACGGTAAGCTCATTTTCGGGAAACAAAAATACGCGTTTACGGTTTCCTTGGTAACCTTTGTTTGCTATCAGCTGATGTTTTATTTCCATTACCCAGCCAAGTCGACGGAGTTTATACTTCCTTTCTTCACTAAATACATTGACTAACACCTGAGCGCTTTTCTAATACGACAGTATTAGAACTTTCCCGCTTGTTTTTTTTCTTTTTTTCCTTTTTTAAATTCTTGATTGAGATCGACTTTTCTTCTTAGAGTGCGAATCAACAATAATGATAAATGATTGATTACCGCTGACGAGTCCCAAACTCTTCGGTACGTTGCGCTTCATTGTACTGATTTCTTGAGATCTTCAATTCCTGATTCCCTCCGGTAATCAGCTTCGCTGCAGTTATTTTCGAACAGGAAAGTTGAGGTTTCCCTCTTTTGTGCAACGAGATCTTTCGCGTACGACTCGGAGGAAATCAAAGGATAGACATCGTCTCACTCATTGGGTGTCCCCATATTTGCGGGGGGACTTTCAAGGATACAGGGATCGTCTGGAATGTTCATCACAGACCGATATGTAAAACGAAAATCAGTCACGCATTCGAAACAACTGAAAAGTTGCTGATTTGTTTCTTTTTTGATGGTGCAACATTAAAATCAGGAGTCCACTCTCCTATCAGACACCCCGATTCCCAGGAAGGCTTCCCCCGAAAATTATGCGTATCAGGTCTGTTTTTTGGAAAATCGAATTGAAAACTTAAAAGCCTTCCTTAAATGTTTCCATGAGGAAACCACTTGAATGAGGAACCACTTCCTTTCTTCTCTCTCATTCATGTAATGGGTCAAACACGGCACAAACTGCGTTCGAAAGGTGCTAGCATCTCAATTTTAGCCTTCAAAGGTCCCGAGAAAAATTTCTCCGCTACGGCGGGGACCGAGCATCACACATGAACATCCGATACCGAAAACCACGTAACAAGGGTTGCGGGTGGCTAATCGGAAGGGGTGCAGATTGGAGCACTCGCACCACCGCACAGTAGAACGAGCCAATAGAAGACGGAATTTTCGGCTAAAATTTTCAATTTTGATGTTCACTTTGTCACAAATTCAACTTCGAATGGTATTTCTGAAAGGAAATTTTACGAGAAAACCAATGGAACCACTCTTAAACTTTTTTGATTGGTTTCGAAAATATAAGCTTTAAGAGTTTCCAGATTTGGTCCGACTTTTCCTGTTGACCCGGCCCAGTGTGCACCGGGTGAGGAAAACCCGGGCGCGTGGCGGACTTCCGGAAGCCGCGATTGAGAACTGAAGGAATCGGGGAGAACAATTCACGCGCACCAAGACGGGTCGCCGGGGGCGGATGCCGGGATACTGCACCGGCTTCAGAGGAAGCTCGAAAGGGGAGGAGGCGGGCGAGGAGGGGGTGAAGGGGGAGGAAGAGTCAGAGATGCGCGGAGCTCAGAGCGTAAGACTCGAGAGGCACAGCTTTGAGCTTTGGAGCCGGAGGCGGGAGCTTTAGAGTAGAGTGAGGCGCGACTGGAGGGAGCTATGCTGCCGTGGTAAGGAAAAACGCCGTATGAACATTCAACAGTTGCCAACATTCCTTGGATAAAATGTTTATTTTTGAGGGGAATTAGGAATATTTTTCCTTGGGATTTTCAGATACTTTAGATCAAAGTACAAACAAAATTATCTGCGAAATTGGCAAAAGAATTGGATATCATGATAATTGGAGAATTGCAAATTGGAAAAATATTCAAAAATTTGCTTGAAAATTAGTGATTTCCCAGAGGGAATTTGGCAACGCCTGAAGGCTCATACCGCGTTTTTCCTTAGCACGGTAGTATGGTGATGTTTTCAGGGGCAGTGCTGTATCGGAATGCGGACATCTTCGCATAAAACGTGCCTTATTTGCCTTGTCCTACAAGCCCATCTATTATTCTTTTAAAATGTGAAATATCCTTGGGAATTTAATAAGGGAGCATTCATAAAAAAATTACATGACGCTCTAGAAGGGGATGAGGGGGGTGTGAGCCTGATCCTGCACTGAAAAAAGTCTCCTGGATCCAGTGTCCAGGCTCGTAAAAAAATTAGATCCAAGGTGCATTATACTACGCAAAAACAATTAGATGAAATCCTCCGGTTCTGAAACCGAAAGGCAACTTTGGGGTAGGCTCTTTGGCAACATTCGTTTGCTCATACGACGTTCTCATTCACCACGGGATTGCTGATAAAAGCTGCCTTTGTGCTTCTTGCTGGATCGCGTTGTGATCCTTTGAAAAACCGAAACGAGAAATGATGATGTCTTGGTGTTTCAGGGTTCTGCGAATCGAAAGGAGAGGAACGAAGGGACGCTTTTCCACGAGCAGTTGGGCAAACTTGAGGGACACAGAGATGTTTCATTTCATTCTTGAAAAGTCCGTCGATTTTAATTTGTGAGAGAGTTAATTTCACGAGAAATCCATTGGAAAAGAGAATGCTATTCTGGATGAAGAAAGTAATAGAAGTTAGAGGAATATACTTGTAAAGATGAAAAAAGAAAAAATGAGCTAAAAACAGAAAATGAGAAGTTTACTCGATTCTTGACTTGAGTTTCTGGGAAAATGGTTGATTGATGATTCGACCATCTATTTCTTAGGAAATTCAGCGAGGAAGAAGATACTATCAATATGTATTTTAGTAGTATATCAACTCTTTAACAAGCAATGAGCTCAGACACGTTGGGGTATTATTATATCGTTTATGTCGAAAAGGCGTCAACTCTGAGGAGCTATATTTCTCAGGAGACTAAGAAAATTTACGGGGCGCTAAGGGAGAAACGCAGGAAAAAGTTTCCGAGTGTTGAGGAACAAACATTAACCTTCAGATGCCCAAGACATTTTTACATACGCGAAGTCCCAAGTCGGGTAAAATTGACCCGTATTTGAATACATGGTTGATAGTTGATTTTGATAGTTTTTAAAGTATTATCGATGTTATTTTAATGTTTTTGAAAGTAGGATATACTTTAAAAAAAATAACCTTTGGTGACATATTGGCGCTTTTTTACCGCCCCTCCTCATCCGCCATATGCAACTTCCCCAGACGAGATATCAGTTTGACCCGGCTTGGAATTTCTAGGAGTATAAGTGCAGTCGTTACGGCGCTTTAAAGACTTCTGAACATTACTTTACTTTTTTTTCTTTTTCGAAATATTTGTTGATCTTGACATATCATGGAATATTTTGAGCAAGCTTGAACATAGCTTTTCTAAGATATCGATAATAAGAAACACCTTAGCGCGCGTTGATGACGGCGCACAGATACAACTATTCGTACTTGGTGGATATCTGTGTTGCATCTACAGAATTGAAGGCGCCATAACGCGAGGCGTGAACTCGCAAAGCTCTGTTCTATGTTACCAATGAAGTGTCACTCAGATTCGGGAGAAAATTTAAAAAACGAGGCCGGAATACATATCTCCTGTCCTCGGCTGTGGTTCTCAAGAAGCCCTTTTAGTACCACTACAAATAAAACATCGGAACCGACACAACAAGGAAATAGAGAAAGAAAAAGGACGCGCATTGATGACGGCTCAGAGACACAACTATTCGTGCTTGATGGATATCCGTGTTGCATCTGCAAAATTGAAGGCGCGATGACGCGAGGCGTGAATTCGTAATCGTCCGCTCTTTGCTGCCAAGAACGCGTCACTTGGATTGGGCAGAAAAGTTTAACCCGAGTAATGCCTGATTCCTTTTCCACGATACGTTACGTTTGTGAATCTACATCAAAAGCTCGTATGTATTGGCCCCAATCCGCGGGCCACGTGTTTTTAGCAATCTTCGGGTCAATTTGACCCGCCTCGGACATCTAAGGGTTAAAAGACATTCTGAACACAGAATTTGGGAGTCGGTCGCCAAGTTGCTTACTGTAAAGAGTGCATTATCAATTCCGTAAGTTGGTCCTCATAGGAAAAAAGTATGCACTTGCCTATCTTTTCAAAGTAAGACGGAGAACACTTTCATACACTTCTTGCTCATGCACACAAGCACCGATCCGCATGAGGAAACTAATAGCACATACGTTGTTTCTATAGTTTCTTACTGCAAAATGTAGTCGAATCTCCTTCGAGGAGATGGCAGGACCGAATTATTTCGACGGAATCGGCTCGAAGCCAACGATGAAGGCGTGATTTGCGATATATCGATTGATCTGCTATCTAAACCTATGGAGAAGGATCGATAAACAGGGTGTTCGTACCGAACACCTCAATAATCGATTCTTTACCACAGCTTTAAATGGGGAAATATCGATAGTCGATCATTCACGCCTCGTCAATACTCGAAGCGACATTAACGCGGCGTTCTTTTGTGGAAAAATAATGTTTACAAACGCCGCTATGTTCAAATGGACAGAAGCAATGAAGGAGGGGAACATGAAGGCGTAGCTGCACTAAGAATAAACATCGTTAAATCGTATAATCGAATAATGCCACCCTTGATGTGTGCGCTGTTTTGCGCTGTGCTACCATCGCCATCGAGCTCGGCGCAAAAACAATTCAGGGCTGCCACAGAGTTTGGAAAATTAAATTCCCTGATTTCCCTGACACATTTTGGTGAGATTCCCTGAAAATTGAACAAATGCTAGATTTTTAAAAAGACAATCAGAAATAGTTTTCAGGCAAAATTTCTTGTTCGAGAGGTCAAACTCATTCGAGAAAGCAAATGAAGGTGATTCGACAATTTTCCCTGCCATTTTCGTCATTTTCCCTGACATTTTCGTCATTTCCCCTCACATTTCCAGGTTTGCCCTGACTCTAAAAATTCCCTGACATTTCCCGGTTTTCCCGGTATTTACTGACTGTGGCAACCCTGATAGTTCCGATGCGAGAAAATTGGTTGATGTCGCAATACGCAGCATGCTCACTTCTGGATCTCGGATTCGGACTCAACATCCATGACGGATTTCGCAAAACAAAATCAAAAACTTTTTAAGGAGTTTCCCTGCTTTGGAAATCATTAAATTTGACATGGAACCACCTTAATTTTTGCAGAACACACGTTGTATTTTCCTTTAATACACATATTTTTTCATCAATTTACATGAGAATAATCCATGTAGAGTGGGTAAACATTTCAAAATCATCAGTTGAAAAACGCTGACTCGGCGAGTTTTAATATTAGAGCCTAACTGAGCCTAACACACAGCGGAGCAGCGTGCTGCCAGCACTAAACGCACTCTGGCGCCTACAAACCTAAGGGGATACTTCAATCATTGCGCAATACGTGAAGTATCCCCTTAGGTTTGTAGGCGCCAGAGCGCGTTTAGTGCTGGCAGCACGCTGCTCCGCTGTGTGTTAGGCTCAGTTAGGCTCTAATATTAAAACTCGCAGAGTTAACGTTTTTCAACTTATGATTTTGAAATGTTTACACACTCTACATGGATTATTCTCATTTATATTGATGAAAAAATATATGTATTAAAGGAAAAAACTCATGAAAATTGAACCAGGATCATCCTTACTACGTTTCACGTCAATATTATAAGTCAACAACTCAGCTTCTTGAAACTTGTTTGTAAATTTGCTATTGGAGAAAATTCCCGCAAATTTTACATCAGAATATTACTTAAAATTAGTTGTTG
This sequence comes from Bemisia tabaci, assembly GCF_918797505.1. Classification (NCBI taxonomy): domain Eukaryota; kingdom Metazoa; phylum Arthropoda; class Insecta; order Hemiptera; family Aleyrodidae; genus Bemisia; species Bemisia tabaci. The sequence continues at coordinate 11,792,014 of NC_092794.1, read as the reverse complement.
AAGGGAACATAAAATATCATGGGGAAAAAAAGGATCACAATCCCAGAGGCGGATCCAGCAATTTGGCAACAACGGATTCTCTCCATTAAAACCTATGCTAATTAATCGATTCTTGTTGGAGCACCTGGCCCCTCCAAGAACCGATACATTTCCATAGGTTTAAATAAAACAAAACAATGTTGCCACTTTGTTGCATTCGCCAGTGCACAATCCCAACGATACTCCTAGCTAATTCTGGCGCCAAATATAAGAGTAGAATTATATCATAACTTGAGGGATTGAAAAATTGAGAGAGAGGAATGAAGTATGTTCACAGACTTTCCAAGACGTCACAAGCACAATCCGTCAATCCCAACGATACTCCTGGCTAATTTTGGCGCCAAATATAAGAGTAAAATTATATCATAACTTGAGGAATTGAAAAATTGAGAAAGAGGAATGAAGTATGTTCACAGACTTTCCAAGACGTCACAAGTCTGGAAGCGCGTAAAATTTTAAAAAGAAAACACGCATTGATGTTGCAACACTCACTACCTCTACTCTATCGTCGAAACCCCAGACTTTTCTTCGACGCGTGGTCCACTCTTTCTCCCCATGAATAAAGATACGAGCTTCATGCCAGAAGCCCTCTTTTCTGCAGATAGTCCGTTCATCAGTCTGACGTACTAGGGAAAAACGCCGTATGAACCTTCAGGCGTTGCCACATTTCCTTTGATAAAACACGAATTTCTTAGAAAACGTATGAATATTTTTCTTCAAATTTTTCAGATAATTTCGTTCGCAATTTAATCGAAAGCTCCTGAAAATTTCCAAGAAAAATATTCCTAATATTCGTCAAAATAAACCTTGAATCGAAGAAAATTTGGCAACTTTCAGATGTTCATACGGCGTTTTTCCTTATTCCGTTCATCATTCGCGTGAAAATCGGCTGAAATTAAAACGGTTGTACTCGCTGCCTGATATGTAACCTCGATAAAAAGTCTCCGAATGATCGATCACCGATGTTCGATCACTTTCAGATGCAGAGGAAATTCTCTCTCCTCCTCCTCAAACTCGGGTGGTTCATTTCTTTGCGCTTCCTCGGGTCAGACTACAACGTTGGCAGTGGCTGAGAAGAATGATTTTCTGAATCACAGGTTGATGATTCCTAAATTATCGGTGATTTCCGGGTGGAGTGAAAACTCGTAACAGCCTGACTAAAATTTTCCGATTTTCTCTTACAGTCTCATGGATTCTGAGATCAGAACGTACAGCAATTCCCTGACCATCGACAACTTAAAGAGGGCATAAATTTTGTAAATTTTTCAAACCAAAACATGAAATACGTAGAATATCAGTGATTACTTTTAGGGAGAAAGAAATCGTTAAGTTTATTTAATTTTCACGGTATTCCCTAATTTTCCCGGCCACTAAAGCGAAAATTGGTGCTCCCGCATGGAAACGCTCCTTCCTGCGACCAGTCAATATTTTGCGAAGTATTTGCGTTTTTATATACATCCATTGATATGAAAAAACCCTCATCTAGGTCGCTGGTTACTCTATACAATCGTGCTGAAGAAAAACGCTGTGTGAATATTCGGACCTTGAAAGAATTTCACTCGCAATTCACTTGAAAACATTTGCAAATTTCGTTGGAAAATATTCATCAATTTTGGCAAAAATCAATTTCTTACCACTGCACAATTCGCAAATTTCAAATATTCATACGGCGTTTGGTTTTTGCACGGTAAAGTAACTGACGATTCTAAAAAATGCACCCAAAGAAAGATGAGGCCCTACCTTTGCCATGAAGCTGTTGGCGGTTGGAGTCAGCACGAAGATTTTCGGCTGTGTGAACCAGCTCATCCAGCTGCGGTTTCTTCTGCTCCAATTCGCGCAGCACATTCTGCAAAAAAGGTACGAATTAATATTCAAACTTAATAAATGGAGAAATAATTTAAAAAAACTAAATATAAATATATATGTATTAGTACCAATGGCGCTTCTTCATTGAAAATTTAGCGGGATCAGAACAGGCACGGAAAAGAAATGTCCTTTACTGACCGACACTGAAAAAGAGTATGGCAAATTTCTCCAGAAGTACGGCACACTCTATCATGAGTCCACTTGATTTTTGGGACAGTGATACTGTAGAGTGAAGATAACCAGACATTGGGGAGCATTTACCATACTTACGGTGAATTAGATTCGAGTTACGGTATTTTTTACCACAGAACTCGTTGATGATTAACATAGTTATATCGCACTATGGCTCAAACCATAACTATTCTTTCAGAACAACAATGAAATCAACAGCTTAAAACTCGGTCCTCCAGCTATTTGAGAGTTTCCCACCAAAAATTAGACTTCCAGTTTTTCGATCAATTTTCGCTAAGAGGCACTCTCCTAAAAAAAAAATTCCTTCTTGTAGATAAGCCCCTTTTCCGTAGGCAGTAAAAAATAAAAAAATTCAACTAACGTTGAATCGACGCTGAAGAGTGCTATGGGGCGACTCCATGCTGCTAGAAATGACGAAGATCCAGTTTGGTAGTTATACTGTTGGACGGGTCGACGGCTCACACGAAAGGGTCGAAGATCAGTGCCCAAGTCACGAAGAAAGAAGTGCGGTGATGTCAAGTATTAAAACCATAGTCTTGAAAGAAATTCATACGTGATACACCCCGCGGAAATAAAGTTTAGGTAACTTAATTGATCCTTAAAGTTCGCATGAGAGGTGCTCCTCGAAAAAAAACTTATCGATAAATCGCAGGCTGAACTCCACTTAGTCTTTCGACACTGAATAAAACGCACACCTATTGAGAAAATCTTAGTTGGGATTTCTGGACTTCACTACAGTGGCGAGGCGTGAATGATCGATTATCGATATTTCCTCATTTGGAGCTATGGTAAAGAATCGATTATTAAAGTGTTCGTTGCGAACACCCTGTTTATCGATTCTTTTCCATACGTATAAATGGCAGATCAATCGATACACCGTAAAGCACGCCACGCCACTGCTTCGCTAGTCTTTTCATCGAAGAGCAGGAGGATGAGGTCGAGTGTCAGAAAGTGAGAGTAAAGTTTTCAATTAAAAATAGCATAAAGCAATTTATCTTCAATGTAACACCATAACTTTTATAGTTAGTAAAGAAAATATTGAGCGAAAAAAAGTTTGCTACGATGAATAAAATGAATTTGTCGAGTTGACGATCATTCATCAAATTGTTCTTTTAAATAAATCTTGAATAGATGTGTCTAAACAAGTCGAAGTGAAATATTAATTTATTAATTGTATTTAGAATTTGAAAAAAAAATTGCAAATGATTCGCAAAAAAAGGACAGTTGTGATCTGATATTGTAAAAAATTCAGAATAAAAACTCGTCAAATTCAGAAAGTAATGTACACAAGTTCCGCTTTCAACAGTTTTACGGCTAGAAAGTCACGGGGGACGACAGCATCCGAATGATAAACACGCGCAAACCCACACATTGACGAGGACGTTTAAACGAAGAGGAGCTTAGTTTCAACAGAAAATAATTGAGCACAGGAATAATCGTTGAGACTGGACTCGACGTTACCCAACGAATCATCTGATTGAAAAACAAAATCCGAATACGATTGTTTCTACGGCTTCATTTCATTAACGAGCGATAGGAGATTCCTTTGGCGAGTTAGCTCTCGGTGGAACTTGCGATGGAAGGATTTACTGTGACGTCATCCATCGCGGGCAATCGATAGAGAAACTTCCGTTCCTGCGAATGCCCTGCTTTCTAGTTAGGAAAACGTGCGTCTGCAAGTATATAGACCTCGCTTACTCCCATTTCTACCGTGCTGAGGAGGAAAGCCGTAGGAGCCTATTTCAGACGCTGCAATATTTGCTTCGATAAAAAAACGAATTTACTAGGAAAAATTCTGAATGTTTTTCCTCCAATTTTTCAGACGATTTTGTTCAAAATTTAAACTAGAACACCTGAAAAGATGTGCATACTCGATCCCGGTAATTTCCAGACGAATTCCTGAAAACGCATCCGGATGACGAGTGAGCATCGATGGGAAAAATACTGCAGTCCTCTAGGGTAAACTTTTTAGTACAGAAATTTTTATCTAGTTCGAGCGTGAGGTCGAATTTTGAGGTACTGACCGAGAATTATTCAGAATCGCTAACGGTAAGTGAGAGAATTAGTTCATTTTTGTGCCAAAAGAGAGCGTAAAACTACATTACGATCTGTCAATTTCACACCTTGAGCACTGCGGATAGGAATTAATTGCAAATATGTTTTCAATGGACTCAAACCGATTTTTGAGCTTCGAACTTCAAGCCGACTTAGTTCCGGTTTGATTCAAATTTGTTTGGTATGAATGCCTTTAAATTTTCATAGAACACTTTTCTATCCGCTTGTGTCAATGATACAATTTAGAGTTTTTGTATACTAAGATTCCCTTTTCCACAGATGGCCTCATATGACTATCATGTCATAACAACAATACTTTTTAGTTCTCGCTGCGACACTTCAAGTCGGAAAATTCTTCAGTCACGATTTAAATTCCCTCACCACAATTCGCGATGATTTTCGCTTCAGCCCTGACACTAGGAACCCTGCGTAGTTGGTTCCTTTCTGCTGGTTTCGCTTTACTTGATGAACTGCATTTTGGAACAGGGAACTACAATACCTATCTCATCCATAAAAGCATCTAAATGCATAAAGAAACTAAAATAACGCATACGCCGTTTCTGAAATTAGGTGGAGATGGTAGTCCGTTTCACTCTAAGAATACTAAGACCCAGCGAGAAACGCGAACGCGTGAAGAAGAAGAAGAATTACGAGACCAGTTCCAAAGTCCGACTGATCGAAGGACGCACCGACGATGACGTCATTCAAAAACCCGCGACACGGCGAAAAATCCGGGGAATCGCGATTTTCCGCGTGCGGAAGCGGCGAGCTAACCTCAAACTGTCGGGATGGGCGGCCGGCCGGCGCGGCGGCGTAACTGGGTTCGACCCGACGTCGGCGGCAGCGTCGCGATGCAGGCGACAACAGGGCGTCAAAGCGCCGCGACGCCGCGCCGACGCATTGCAGCAACCCCCGTCCTCCCCGACGACTCCCCCCCCCCCCCTTATCCGATTGGAATCGGTGCTAGCGCTCCTGCTTGGATTGTAGATTTGACTGGCTACTGTCGGGAAGAATAAGCGGAAATTGCAGACCGGGCTGCCGCGCCCGGGGAAAAGGCCGTATGAATCGTCAAATCTATTGTTGCCAACTTTCTTCTGATAAACCATAAAGAAAAAAGAGGAGGTGTTTGCATCTTGAGGTTTGCTTACCCTATGACGTAGGTCGGTGCAACCTGGCCAGCGAAATCTGTAATTCGAAGTATGAAAAACGGACCATAATGTAATGTCCCATTTTTTTGCTTGAATCAACTCATGATATGATTTTAAGCACTTTTTATAGAATGACTTTTTGCCATAAATTACACCATTTCCAAGAAACTCGATGATAAACGTCGCTGTACCGACCTGCGTCATCAAAAAAATTCCAAGATGCCCGAAATGCAAACACCTCCTTTCTTTTCTCTATGCTGATAAACTACTTATTTTTTAGACAAATTGAGATTATATATTTTAATGCCTTTGGCTGGCTAAGTTATTCAAGACAGTGAACAATAATGACTGTCGCGCGAGGGAAAATGCCGTGTGAATCGCCAAATCTATTCTTGACAAATTTCATCTGATGAACTGTTTATTTTTTTAGAAAAATTAATGTTATACATACGTGGTAATCCAGGGTTAAACCAGCCAGACTGCAGGAGCGTGTTCCAAGGGTCAAAATACGACTTTTTTGTTGCATAAAAATATTTCCAAAAGTGCCCTCAGTCGGAGCTACGGCTCCCAAATTTTCGGAAAATAAATCATTTTTCCAGAATTTTGGCAACGGTCGTGGACCAAAACTCATGCAAATGTGTTCTATGTGTGACTTTTTTGCCCTGAATTCATTAATGATTTAAAAAAAATCGAAATCTCGATCTAAAGAGGGGGTTTGAGGCTGTTTCGGCTCCTGCAGTCTGGCCGTTTAACACTGGATCACCCTGTATTATAATGCCGAATTTGGCTGGCTAAGCTACTAAAGACATGGTGAATGATATAAAAATCGAGCTAAAAGCCTAATAAATCAGTGTGTTCAACTACACGATTTTAATTACACGACAAGCGTAGATGAAAATACACATCACAAAAAATTCTTTACAACGAGCCCTAGTCTTTGAGGTCGAATTGTCTGCCATTGTCAAGAATGTTTTATGAGTTGTATTTTCATCTATTGCTTCTTGTGAATGTTAACATCATGTAGTTGAATATACTGAATTATTTGGCCTTTGACTTGATTTTTTTCATCGTTCACTGTGTTTTATGATCATGTTTGTCTTGCACTTTTCGAGACAATTGGATTTTGTGAGTTGCAAATACAAGTCTCTGAAAAATTCGAAGAATTATGTTCACACGTATCAAACTGTTACAGAAAATGTGCATCTAATTTGAATAAATTTGGCAACATTTTAACCTTCATGCGACGTCTTTCCACAGAATGGCAGAAGAGGTTTTGCACTGGCTATTCGAGAAATATGAGGGGACAAGAGTGCACAGCGACGCGACCCACCCTTTGTAGATCCCTCCCGCTTCGTGGCAGGAAAAATCATTGGTAATAAATCTAAAATTTCGCGACAACGGGTTCATTTGGAAACTGCCTAGTTGAAAACCTTGACATAGTTTTTATAAAATATTTACTCCGAATTTGGCAGAAACGGGCCATGAAGATGAATTTTGACAGAGAAAGAGTCAATTGTTTTATTTTCATTTTTAGCAGGCGAAGGCATCTCATTGTGAAATTTGCTCCTAGCAACTTGTTTTAATTAAATTTTGATATTCCTCGGTTCAAGACTTCTTGTATAGAATTTCCCCAAACCCAGCCATAACACAACTTCGTATCTTAATTTCATTGTGAGCCCTGGCTTACATTTGAATCCAAGCTTTCTGGGGCTCATGCGGAAACCAAGATACGCCCTTATGTTAGAGGAGCGCCGAGATCGGCTCTCCTTGAAAAGGCTGCATGTTGATATGACTGGTTTCCTAATCACTATCCAATTGAAACGCTGGGTGCAGAGAAGGCATTTCTTGATTGCAGTGTTTCAAAATCTCTGCTAACGTTCCATCCATTATGTTCAAAGCAAATGTATGTAATTTGTCGTAACTTTTACAGAATACTTTTGGTAATTTTTCAATGCTGAAAACGTAAAATTTCAGAAACTTCTTCCAATACTTCCCTCTCTAAAATGGAAATTAGCACAGAAACATCGCAACCAAGAAATGCCCTTTCTGCACCCAACGCCTCAATTGAGGGACTTGGAGGACAAGGTGCATAAGTGCAGTTTTTGAAGCAATGGACTACTAGACAAGGTACAAATTTCAGCATTCTGATACTTGTTCCTCAACCAAAATTTTACGTAAAACACGATGCGTACAACAAGAATTACCGATATCAACTCCTTACGAGGATATTTAATGATTCTTGATGCGTGAATTCAAACCATCCGCTCATGAAAACTCAATGCTCTACGTGATTCACATCGCGCGCTGAACGTCATCATGACAGTCTCTGCGATATAAAAATCTGGCAACCTCGATCTTGACGCTTTGGCTCAGCTGTAGCAAATTGCGTATAGTTTGAACAACACATGGTGGGCAATGAACATGCTCGATTGAGAAGCTTGCTGAAACCGTTGTAGTTGCGCGATTTGACTCACGTAGAGCTTTGAGTTTCTTGTGAGCGGGCAGTTCAAATTCCTTGTAACCTGTGTGAAATAAAAACGTCAATGTCATCGTTAGGAGTTGGTTTCAGTAATTTTCGTTGCGCAATTCGTATTCTACGTGAAATTCTGGTTAAAGATCATGTATCAGATTGCATAAATTCATACCTTGTCTAGTGGTCCATTTTGAATTAGTGATTTCAAGTAAAACTAGTCTTCATGCAAATTCAATGAAAAATTCGCTCCTACATTCCAATTTTGAAGAATCAAAAAGTCAGTTTGAATTTTCTTTCCACCGTACGGATACACGTAATTTAGAAACTTTAAACTCGTATTTCTCGAAGTAGCAAAAACTGCACTTATGCGCCTTGTCCTCCAAGCCCCTCATTTTAAACCCATTGTTTCTGGCTCTTCGTTTTTTGTCACTGGCTCCTCGTGTGCACGAACGCCACAGTATCGAGACATTCATCATCAGCACCTGTATTTCCCAATTTGAAGCTATAGTAAAGAATCGATTACTAGGGCATTTATCTAAAACACCCTGACAATCGATCATTTTCAATAGGTTTCAATGGCAGATCAATCGATACATCGCATGGCACGCCAAGCCACTGGAACACCTCCTTCTCGATCCCGACTATACTCGAGTCAACTCCACCGGGCAACAAATATCGAATGCGGCGCTGTGGATGACTGCATCGTTGAAAAGGCTGAGAGCAGGATCTGAGAGGTGAGGTGGTGCTCAACACAGTCAAGTGAGGCTGCCGTGTATGGGCTATTCAAACCTCTACCAACCGGATACGGCTAAAAATTAAGCAAGAGCGGACCTCAACACCACTGAAACCGTTTTACTGAAGGTCGCATTGAGTGATAAGAAAAACATTACGTATCAGCCCCTTTCAACGATGGATTACAAGGATAGTCAGGGTATCTACTAAAAAAGGCTGGCCAAAAATCAGTACTTTTGCGGTACTTTTTCAGTACATTCCCAAGAAATTCAGTACCTCATCAACAGAAAAATTCAGTACTTTTCCAGGAACTTCATTTGACGAAATTCAAAAAATTTCAGAAATTTGAATTTCTCGCTCAGATTGTGACAAAAATGACAAAAATTCCGGACCTCCTTGCGGAATTTCCGCACTTTTTCAGTACTTCCGGACCGCTTTGTAAAAATCAGTGCTACTTCCAGAAATTCCGGACTTGTAGACACCCTGATAGTTTACTAAAAAGTAGGTTTTAAAAGGTTGAAATATGAACAGAAACACAACCAGATCAACCTTTCAGACTATGCTCAGTATTATCAGCCTTTTCACTTATAAAAAACGCTTCCCCAGATTTTTGATGCCCTTTAAAGTTCACTCGACAACAGTCTGATTCATTGAAAAATCATTTTTTGTGAGGAATCAAAGCAGATTGCCAAGATCATATTGACATTTTAGCTTTAGAAATACACGGTTAAAAATTTACAGGTTCGCCGGCCAGGTTGACCTAGTGGTCAGCGCGTCTGACTCTAGGTCAATAGGTCCCGGGTTCGAATCCCGGTGGTGGCGACAAATTTTCATGGAACTGACGAGTGGATCTGCAGAAACAGAATCCACTCGGACTTAATCCCTGAAAATTTGAAAGCCTGAAGCATGGATGTGCCTAAATCCCATGATGTCTAAGGACAATAAATACTGTCTATCGATGGGTGTAGGTTCCAACGGAATATAAGCCATTAAACCAGCAAAAAATAAAAAAAAAAAAAAAAAAAAAAAAAATTTACAGGTTCTATGTTACTCTGTGTTACTTCTTTATGTGTCAGATCAACGCAAAGGACTTGGTTGCTCAGCACAGTTTTGTATTAAATCGACCGAAATTACTCTGAAACATCGAGCCATGACGAAAGTGTCCTGCAGCGCTTATACATATGCACTCTTTATTTCCTCAATCTATGACCACTAAAGGAATGGTTATACTTTAAGGGGAATTCTACTTTTACCCTCCTTTGCTTCCGAATTCAATTTTCGAAGGTTTAGAGAGTAAATTAACGAATCCGTTTGGTGTCCATTTTAAGGGGCTATGAAATAATTAAATGAGACAAAAATGCGTCTACATGGAGCGAAGTACTAATAGACTAATAGACTAGTCGAAGTAGACTATCGTTGTTTTTTCTCATATCACTAGACGCCAACATTCCTGCGAGTAAAGCTACATGGTTAATGAGATAAAAAATCATTAGCGGATCCAGCAAACTGGCAACATTGTTTTAACTCCATTTAAACCAATGGAAATATATCGATTCTTGAAGGGGGCAGGTGCTTCAAAAAGAATCGATTATTGAACATAGGTTTAAATGAAGGAAATCCTGTGTAGCCGAACTGCTGGATCCGCCGCTGAGGAAAATAGAGGTGTGCATTTACCTTTTGTTTGTCAAGGACTTGTAGGATTGCGGGAACATCACCGACGGTGACGGATTGCTGTTTCAACATCTCTTCCTCCAACGTCAGCCAATCTCGGATCTGTAAAATTACCAATCGTCAAATTAAAGAGAGCTCTTCATCCAAGCCATTCACAAGAAAAATACGACCCTCGCTAATTCCTGGTTTTGCTGCGGAGAATACTCATGGGATCCTGTGGCGTGGCATGTTTTGCGATTTATCGATCGATCTGTCATCTAAACCTATGGAAAATTATCGATAGACAGGATGTTCGCAACGTAAACCTCGATTTTTAATCGATTCTTCACCACAGCTTCAAATGAGAGAATATCGACGAGCTTTCAGGACTTTATGTCCACCTACCTTTCGTCCATTAAATTAATGTCCACCGCTATTTATGTCCACTAAACGTTAAGTCCAGTCTTTATTAAGTCCCATTGATTTAATGTCCAACCATGAATATGTCCAAAATTGTCCAAATTGTGGACATGTTATGTCCACATTTTTTTCTTCTCGTTTAAATGACAGGAACCACCTCAAAAATAGATGCATATTACTACTACCTTCATTCTTAAAAACATTTCATTCATGAATCAAGTCATGAAAGAGAACAGACTCTAAGAGCAGATAAAAACATATGCTCATGTGTACACTGTACGGATATGATAAGATGAAAACCAAAGCGGGCCCTAGAAAACGCTCCAATGCCAAATTAAACATTTTTCAGTACCAGATGCAATCAAAATTGAAAGTCCTCTTTAACTAGTTATTTCGTGCGCCTTCAATCTTGTAGGGTACTGTGCAACGCCTCTGACGCGAAATAGTTGCTTAAAGCGTTGCGGCGCGGCAGGTAACCAGCGTGACACGCGCAGAGGCGCCTACAAACCTAACGGGATACTTCACGCGTTGCGCAATGCGTGAAGTATCCCGTTAGGTTTGTAGGCGCCAGAGCGCGTTCTGCGCTGCTAACACGCCGCTCCGCTCTGTGTTAGGCTCTAATATATAAACTCGCGGAGTCAGCGTTTTTTAACTCATAATTTAGAAATGTTTGAAAACTCTGCATGAATTATTCTTATTTAAATTGATGAAAAAGAAATATGTACTACTGGAAAATATAAGGTGTTTTTTGTAAATGTAATAGTGGTTCCGTATCAAATTTAATGATTTCCAAAGCATTCATATTTATTATTTTATGTTTTGGGCTTTTACTGTGCTGCAGCGTGGTGTAAGCGCGACGAAACGCTCAAAATTGGACGTATTTGACTCAAGGAGGTCAATGTACAAATAAGTTAAAAACAAAAAAATGCGTGCTTCTTAGTTTTTTTCCTCTTTTATTAATTTTTGTACATAGTTTCTTTCATTACAACTACGGCTCATTGAGATTCATGTCGATGCCATTGCTTGGAGAAGGTTTTACAAATATTTAACACGTTTTAAAAATGTAAATGTTCTTAAAATGAAGTAATCAATTTCATTTGAAAAAAATAATGTACATTTAAGGCATATTTTAAATCGGAAATTTCAAGGATAGAAATGAAACCAAGTATTTACCAAAGACAATTTGAAAAGATGAATCAAAAGAAGAAATTAACATTTCATTTAAAAATTTATAAATATAGACCGGTTCAATTGTGAGGATAAACTGGACTGCATTTCGCAAAAAGGAACCAGGAGCACTGCCATGTTGCTAAGATTGTGCGACTTCACTCTTTGCAATAAAATTACTGTAATCATGCAAAAACATGAAATTTACACGGTAATTTTGGTCTTAAATTTACAGTTTTTAGCGTGTGAAATAGAAAATGTTTGTAGATGACCAGGTTTTTCTTCCGAGACAAGAGAAGTTGCACAATCTTAGCGACATTGCAATGCTCTCGGTTCCTTTTCGCAAAATGCAGTCCAACTATGATGTTTTATCGATAGAGATGGAATGAGATGATTACCTGGAGAATGGATTTGTCGAAAGTGGCGAGGAGGATAGCTCTGGGAGGAGAAGGCGATGCGGTTGCGGTCGTCGACTCGACATTACGACTACTGCTATCTATCCATGCTCCTGCTCCTGGAACAAAATAGTTAGTTTTCTCATTCAAATTGAACCTTCATCCAACAGTTTCATACACATAAGATAAATGTCCATAATTCATTCTTAGAAAGAAATGGAGACTATGAATTCGATCCACACGAATTGATCGAAAACTGAAAACGTGAATCGATCGATGTGGACCGGTCGACACTGATTCGATCGACAAAATATTTTAAAAAAAGAAAGAAGAAAAAAAGTGTGTCTGTTCAATCGAAATGAATCGATCGAAAAATAAAAATTTGAACCGATCGACGTGATTCGATCGACAACACCGGGAATCGATTGACAAACCCCGTAAATAGATCGACGTAGTACGTCGAATTGTCGACCGAATGTAATTGCTACCTGTCTGTTAAAGAGTTTGCCTTGATGTAGTGGTGGACTCTCAGGGTAGCGTGGAATATACCCTCCATTACGGCCTCAACTTTGAGAGCTTTTTTTGAACTTTGGAGTTGATTTCAGAGAAAACCAGTGGCACCATCATGTTTCTTTCGAAATTTAACATAGGGATCTGTACATAAATCGCAAATTCCTGATACATGCAAGAGCTCCATTAGGAAAGGAGGGAAAAAAAAAAGGAAGAGGAAAGGAGTTATTAAAGAAGGAACTACGAATACGGCCCTCAGCGGCTACGAGAGCAAAATTCTGCATCCATACGTGGTTCCGACCGGGTACGTTCGAAAGTTTCTCATAACATAGGACAAATGTTGACAACAGCACCGAAGGAGTTGAAGAAACAGACGGAACTTTGACAAATGTTCCCCGCATTTCTACTCGCTGTTTTCCGCATGGACGCGGTGCACATTCTCAGCGCGAAATGAAATTCTGACCTCGACGCCAAAATGTTCAACGAATACTTCAGATGCGCGGAAACAATTCAACAAGATTCATAAACGACGTATCTCGGTTCATGCTGTTGTAGTCATCCTCATATACTTCACTTTTTCGGTGAAAAACTATTCACAGTGTTGCCGCAGAATTCAGATTATGAAATTCCCTGATTTCCCTGACACATTTTGGTAAAGTTCCTTGACAATTGAAGGTATGCCAGATCGTTAAAAAAACATAATCCGAAAGAGTTATCAGGCAAAAATTGTTGTTTGAAACGTCAAACTCATTCTAGAAAGCGAATAAATGTGACTCGACGATTTTTCCCCGACACTTTCGTCATTTTCCCTGAAACTTTCGTCATTTCCCCTGACATTTCCAAGTACTTCCTGACTTTGAAAAATTCCCTGACATTTCCCGGTATTCCCTGACTGTGGCAACCCTGTATTCATCCTCCCTCCTTGGAGACTTTTGTGTTTTTTCCTCTCTGGATCGTTCTCCATCAAAAAACTCTAATTGAAGGGAGATTTTAAAACGATGTAATCGACATATGAGTTTGGGGATTTCACAATCAAATTGCGACGAACGACACAGCTGCATAGCTTCGTTGACAGCTTTCATGATCTAATTCTGACGCGGAGCAACCGTGTCGTATCGAGAGATTCTTTCTCTGGAGCTCATTTCGCCTTCAATTCGGGGGACGCAACCGAGCGTTCCTTGGGAGCTCGAATAGTTGCTTAATGGGTGGGAAAGTTTAAATGTGGCCAGCCAGCTGGTCCGTGGTGTGGTGAATTTGTACGTGTGGAAATTAATCACTGCACACTGCACAGGGTTATAAATTAAGGGCAATAATAAATATGTTCTAATTAGAATTCCGCTTAAAATACAGCGAGCACGCCAAATATGTTTTAATTGAACTCATAAATTGGGAAATATCGTTTTTCGTCGACGTAAATTGAAATGTACTGCTCACACAAAAACCAAAGTCCAGTCAATTCAAATGTACTGAGCCTTGAGCTTATTTAAGTATCGTTGAAGATGAAAGAATTTTTACTCGATGCTTCTCAAAAATTTCCCAAGTTTTTGCCGAAACAAGCACTGATTCTTTCCGAACGGATAGCCTTGTTATAAAGGTTGATATTTTTGCAGATTCAAGGTTTAGGTTTACTGATTTTGACGTTAATTGCAAACTTTAATTATTAATTTATGAGTTACTTTTCGAGCTTTTTGATACGATCGCTCTCGGCGTGGAATTTTGATCAGGACTCGCACCTGAAAGGAGTTTACCCAGTTTTTCACACAATGCAGCTCATTCCGAATTAAAAATTAGATATCCGGAAAAAAAACGTTTATTTTGAAGTGGAAATAGGTTACATGTCCTGATATCTCATGCTCAAATGTTGAAAAATCACAGGTCATCGGGTCGAAATACTCTGCCCAAAGAGTAGCACGCATCTGTGGGCTATCAAATATCACACATTCATTTGGATGTAATTTGGTCGCTATCAATCTTTGCGAATAGAACATACAGATAGTTCCTAAATCAGAGGATTGTACTTGCCGCGCCATCTTCTGCTGTTTTATGGTATCCCCAGCCAATAAAAAATGCATCAAAACCAGACTCAGGAAAGAGGCGTTTATCTAACTGGCATCGGCAACAGTGCCGAGTAGTGAACAACTAATAATTCACAATTTTGCTTTCGCTCGAGTACCACAAACTCTAGAAGAGGATTTCTACCGTACATGAGAAGTACCGTATGAAAAGTCGGACGTTGCCAAATTACTTCAGATACGACACACAAAAAACTGGTTTGAAATATCATAAAATTGCAATTTTTCCCTGACAATTTTTACAGTCTTTCGTTCGCAATTTAGAATCGTAACACATTTTAGAAATTCAAAGGTAAGGCCTTATCTCCACGGGACGTTTTATGAGGTTTGTCCCAGGGAAAAATCTCACTTGCGAAGTTGGAAAAAATATTGAGTCAGTCAACACTAATCATAGTGCCAAGCAGAGCCCTCAAGGGGTCTTGAGAGCGAACTTGGGACAAATCCCATGAAACGTACCGTGGAGACAGGGCGTAATGTTAACAACCTTTCTTGGAGGTAAATATTTTTATCGGGGAAATTTTGCAACATTCAAACGCTATTACGGCCAGCTTTCCTCAGCGCGCCAATCAGTGGCGATTAAAAATAATTGAAGAGTAGAGATTCAAATCGTACTTTCCTTCGGGAAACAGGGTTCAGTAATCACAGAGTGAATTTCCCTCGATCATAAAAATTCCTCTGGATGGGGTCCGATTACACTGATCCTCAGGAGCCCCACGTAAATCCTTTGTAAGACTGATTAACCAATCAGAGAGCGGCACAGGCACGGCAATTCCCTTCTCACTAGGTACTCCAATGCGCGCTACACTGCCGTGCTTGGGAAGAACGCCGTATGAACATTCGAAAGTTGCCAAATTTCCCCGGATAAAACATGTGCTAAGGAAGAACACCGTGTGAATATTTGAAAGTTGCCAAATTTCCCCGGATAGAACATGTATTTTGGACGAGAATGTATATTTTTCTTTAAAATTTTCAGATACTTCAGATTAAATTGCGAACAAAATAGTCTGAAAAATCGGAAGAAAAATATATACGATTTCCCAGTAAATTCGTGTTTTACCAGAGGGAATTTGGCAACGCCTGGATATTCATACGGCGTTTTTCCATGGCATAGCAGAACAGAACGGCGCACATTGGATCGAGTCAATCAGAGAGGTCGCACATGAAATTTTTTACAAAAACTGCAAATTTGATGTTACATTCGTCATATTTGAAATTTCAAGGGATGTTTCAAGATGATAATTTTACGAGGAAGCCAATGGAACCACTTTTAAAACCCCCAATTGCTGTATGAGGGTGATTTCACGATAATAGGCATAGTCGTGTCGCCGTGGGTTCTGAACGACATAGGGCAAAACGATTGAAAACCAAATTAATTAATCAATAGGAATGATGTCCCTGAACCTATCCAGCTAAAAAATATGATGAATTATTATTATATTTAATAATATGAGACTTTAAAGGCCGAAAATGTCCGGTCGGTTACGCGTCGCCAACCCCGATTTTGAAGCAAAAGAGCAATTTGCGGTAACATATCATACTGATCATGAACTCTTTGGCAATATTTGCTGAAAAGAGACTCTAGTGTTCAAGAAAATTGCCAGTTTGAACTGAAATGTTTATTATTGAGCGAGAAAAGTCATAAGAAAGAGATGTCGCCACATTTGGCAACAAATTTTTGCAGTTGTATTAAGTGCAGTGTTTATCTCGCCAGATGGAGTCAGGAGTTTCAAAACTGCCATCAAATTGTTCGCTGAAGTCTTCTTGACAAAACCATTACTGATAAGTCAGTTTTTTTTACAATGAAAACTTAAATTATTATGAAAACCAGTGATTTTTACATGTGTAGCACTAATTCCTCACTACGCAAAAACCTCAATTTAATAGTATTAAACTAAAACGAAGTCTCCAAAGTCTAGAAAACTTTTAAGGCAGCATTAATTCCACCATCAACTCAAGAATTGCCAAGTTTCATCTTTTGTATCATCTTTAATCTCACATTTTTGAGTGTCGGTTACGCTGTGTCTGTTACGTAACCGACACAATTTGGCAGGCCGCCATGTTTGCGTGGACCTCCAGCAGTCCCGCGGGAAGCGCTGATACCTGATTCAATGGCTTGTTTATCAATCACTTTAACTTTGCACTGAATCAAAATAGAGCGTGCCAAAGCTGGAAAAAGGAAGTTTAATACCTTTAGAATGAGGTAATGAAATCCTGTTAAAATTGGTGCACTTTTATTTCTCAGGTATTTCATATTTTAACTATTCCTGTTATCGTGAAATCACCCATGAACGGAGTTATGAGCTTTCAAAGTTTCGAAATCTTGTCCGACCTCTTCCATTGACCCGATCTACTGTGCGGCGTTGCGTCATGCACGGGGATATGGAATGCTTCATTGGCGGGGCGAGCCGCACACTATCTTACTTCTGCCCCTTCCGTCCGTGGGGGAAGGGAACAGCTCTGACGGGCAACCCTGCCGCTCTGGACCGGAGTCTGGGCATCCCTGCGTCTTGGCGGCGCGGCGCCAAGCTCATCGTATCCCACCCCCACCCACGAGTCGAATCCCTGCGAGCGGCAGACGGAGTGGCGCCCGGCGGTGTACCGTTCCGACGTTGCCACTTGTGGCCCATCAAGCGGTCATTTTTCCCCAGTGGCAAGGCGTGAATAATCGACTATTGATATTTCCTTATTAGAGCCAACGGTAAAAGATCGATTAATAAGGTGTCCGTTGCAAACGCCCTGTTTATCGATTCTTTTCCAATCGTTTACATGGCTGGTCAATCAGTGTATCGCAAAACGGAGCAGGTGAATACGTCGTATTCGCAGTCGTTTCTTAAACACTACCGTAATACCGAAGAGAGCCGTGACTCTCGAATTTCCGAAATCGAGGTTCTTTCAAAATTCGTCTGATCTCTTTCAGATAAAATCACTGAGATAGCTAAAACTGCGCAATTTATCATATAAGTACGAAAACGAGACATTTGAGAAAACCGTAATGTACAAAAAATGTCATTGTTTCATACAAGACAGCCGTAACTAGCATTATTCCTCCGGAGAAGAGCCAATGAAAAATGTGGTTTTAACTAAAATTCGCCTTTTTCTGCCAAATTGTAGCCTAAAATAAGTTTGCTGTGTGTCCAAAACGCATCCATGAAATCATGCAGGAGGTAGCACTTACTACTGTCTTGCCTAACACTAAGCTAACATGAAAAAATTAAAAGTACATTTTTTATAAAATCGAAACAAAATTGGTCGATTTTTAATCATTCAAACGATTTCTGAGGAGAGGAACTTTTTAAGGAACTATTATAATACGGCCCAGTGGCGAGACGTGAATAATCGATTATCGATATTTCCCCATTTAAAGCTATCGTAAAAGATCGATTATTAAGTTGTTCACTGCGAACGCCCTGTTGATCGATTCTTGCCGATAAGTTTAAATTATGGGTAGAGCAATCGATACATCACGAAGCGCACGCCACGTCACTGATTCGGGTCCAATGATGTGTATACAGAACTAAAATATTAAAAAAATTGATTAGAGGCCATGGAAAATCGGAAGAAAAATTTACACGCAGAATCACACGTAGAAGTGAGGCTATTCTCTGGACTCTACTCAAGATAATATTTGAACGTATGAGGAGCACACGTGGTATTGCTCAACTGTCATTGCGACATGTTAAGGATTCCCAAATCCATGTCTCTCAAAGTAGACGGGCATTCTAAGAGCTTGACGAGAGGACACATTTCCAAAGTTTCAATTCCCTCCTTTTCTTTAGGTTTTCGAAAATTTTATACTTTGATGTACCTAGCGGTTCGTTTCACCAACACGTTACGACAAGAAAACTTGATGTTGGTGATGTTAAAATGGGTTGAAAGACAAGGTATGAACTAGAGAACTTCGCATTTTTCCCTCTCCCTCTCTCCGCCAAAATAAGAAAAAAAAATGAACGCAACGGGATTAGCGAGGTACGATCAAATGGAAAATGCGCCACCAAAACTGTCATGATAGCGAAAAGAACAGTAAGTGCATGCTGGGATGAACCTCGATACACATAAAAGCATGTGCTAACCATGGCTCATACACAGAAATGCACTTACTGCTCCCTTCGCTATCACCGCAGTAAACGAGACCACTGTGTTTCTGTCATTTAAGGTATGTGAAATGTCAATGGATCGTATTCGGTACATCAGACAGGTGAGATCGTATCGATATCGATTGGTTCGACATGTAAACATAGCCTCAAAAGTCAATTGAGAGATCCGACAAAGCTGGTTTTTTGTGACAGATTTTTTCTTATTTTGAGTACCAAATGACAGTGAAAAGTGAAATTGTTCGGAATTTTCTTATTTGCAGTTTTCCAACTTAAATCCTACACTTTTTGTTTGAGGTTTTGTTATATTGTTTTGAACCAAACGACACATCGAACCCCTAACGAATACGACCCTTACATTATTTCCTCTTCGGACCTAATTTTCGAACGATCCACTTACACGGAACTGACGAGTGGATCTGCAGAAAGAGATTCTACTCGACCATAATCCGTGAAAATTCGAAGCCCGGAGCATAGATGTGCCAAAATATCACTGATGTCTACTGACAATAAAAGAATCTTTATGTTAAAATTCATGTCTATAGATGGCTGTAGATTCAAAAGTTACTAAATAAACAGGAATAGAAGCCAAATTAACTGGGGGAGAAAAAAAATCTTTCTCTGCGAAATCTGAGAGAAAATTCGAGACGGAGTGCTGACGTATCTTTCATAAAGTCTCGCTATTATTTATAAACATTTTACCAGAAAGAAACGCGTCCTTCCTTTGAAGCCATCCCGTGATATTAACCGCGCCCGAAGGGCGAAATGAGTTCTCATCTCGGGAAAAAAAGAACTTTGACAACAGGAGGAAGCACCCCGACCGCGCTGTCCCGATTCCTGAACCAATATAATCACCCCCTCTGCCCTCTCGTTTTGCACTTGGTGATTTGATTCTTGACAGGATGCAAGACACTTTTTCCTCCGACTCGCACTGTGTGCTCAACATGCCTGCATGCTTGCATCCTGTCTTTTCACCATCCCTTCCTCTCTTTTCCATTTTGCCGCGAAAGACGGGTTCTCTTCACTTCAAAGGAGCATGCACATGGTTTTAGTCTCATCGCTAAAAAGATATGAAAAGAGCCTTCGAAATTGTCACAGCTTCCCGCATACATGAGAGGGAAAATTGCGGTAAATGCTGAATGCAGCACCGTCGCACAATTCGTCGAGTCGATTAGAGAGGTTGGACATTAAATTTTTGACTATAACCGTAGATTTTTATTTTTATTTTGCCACATTTTAAACTTCAAGGAGTGCTTGTAGCAGAGCATTCCACGAGGAAACCAATGGGACTACTTTAAGGATCTCAAAGTTTCGTATAAACGGAGATATAAGCGTTTGAAGTTTCCAAATTGTGTCCGACCTCTCCTATTGACTTGATCCACTGTGCGTCCTTACTTCAATCCAGGGGTTAAAAAACTGCTGCTTTCGCAGGTAGAAATTGATGCTGAGAAAACTGGGAAAGACGGCTCGCATTGGCGGAAAAATTGCGGCGGTTTGTGAATAAAACGCGGAAAAAGATCATCCCTCCTAAAATGTACAGAAAAAAAGGTTTTCTAAAAAGGATGATAAATTTGAAAAATCAGGGTTAGGGACTAACTGCATCAATTTCTTCCAATTCATTAGGGTAAATCAACAGTCAAGAAATCTACTTCCACAAATGCGCAGTACCATACAGCCACGAATTTTAACCATTCCCTGATATTTGGTAAAGAAAATCCTAAACTCACAAATTTGTATGACACTCAGGAAGTCGCCATACTCGCTTTCAGGCTTTTTCTATTTACCTAGGAAGATGCATCAAGTAAACCCCGAAAAATTTATTTTGAATCAAGGCAACCAAACTGTAACCTACCTTCTCAAACACACCATTTGGAAACAATCTTAGTTTCATTGAAAACTGTACGTAGCTTTGTGTAACGTAATTTAAAGTGGAATGACCGAATTGGTGGAAATCTAGGTAATTGGTTAGGAGTTACTAATAAGGTTACTTAATGGATCCAAAAGTATCTATGCGTTTTAAGAGTAAATTAAGCAGTTTTTGAGTTTCAGGATGAGTGGGCATGAATTTGACAGGGATTGGCGAGAGTAAAATCATCAAAAAACCTAGGTTTGCCGAGAAAACGGAGTTGACAGATGATAGATGTGGGAAATTCGTTGAAGGATGCAAATATTATTGCATGCCAATCGAATTGAGATTTGGCCGTGGTCACAATGATTTTCCGATGTTTAGTTTAATACGTTTAGGAGATATCACAAAGAATTCACAGCTAATCGATAAAAGTGCGAGGAGTTGTAATAATTACACCAGGATGCAACTAGAACTTGTCGATCAGCTGATCTCAATTCGTCCCTCTGCGTTGAATGTGTGTGTAAGTATGCATCACCACGCCCAGGTCAACACCTGTTGTTCACCAAGATGTCAGATGCAAAAACGGGAAAACAAGCGATTTGACTTGAGCAAGGTGTAATCATTTTTTGTTTAGAATTCTAGCTACTTGAGCTGATTTTGGTAACAAGTGCTGTGACATAACCTCTTGAAAACTCTTGACAGATGTAATTTCTGGAGAGGAAATGAGAATGAAAGGTAGAACCAGTAGGAGAAAATTTACGAGTGTAAACTATGCAAAACAAATTACTTTTGAAAGTTCTTTTTTATCTGTTTGCGCGTGAAGTTAGATTATTTAATCAATTTGAGTTCTTAGTCCCTGAAATTACGGTTTAAAAACGGCATAAGTAACTCTTCCTTGCATGAAGGTTGAAGTGATGGTAAAGTTTCATCGGGTGACAACAGCACGGTTTTCAAGTCCCAATTGAATAAATGCTAATATTTTTTTGGGGGAAAAGTAAGCATCTGACGAGACTACAGACGATATCAGAGCAAAAAGTACACGCAAATGCTCAAATAAACCCTCCTCTTCACACCTTATCTCTTGTAGTGCCATTCCAGAACCCACCAACCTGCAAACTGCAGTACAGTCACCCTACACAGCCCCAAATCCACGCTTAAATATCCTCTTTTCAACCTCAAAAACCAATCACTTCCGCTTCCTCTACCAACAACTGGAGCCTCCTTTCTAGGAAGGAATACACCAACAAACCATGGTAAACTAAACAAAAATCAACTTGCTTGGATAGGCACCCCATGAGAGCCCCTTGAACTTGCAAACCTGCAAACTGCAGCACACCAACCTCGAAAGGTCCCGAACCCACCCCTAACTACAATTTCGTCAAGTTAGCTGATCTGCAGCTTAAGACTTCTCAAAAAGAAGAAACACATCCGAACAGCCCTCACTAAAACAAACACAAATCTAACTTACTCGGGTTGGCGCCCCTCCGGTGACCTGAAAGCGGACCTGGAAACCGCGGCTGAAACACTGACCACTACGGGTCACCACCGACACGTGGGCCTGAAAAAGCGGGCCTGAAAAAAAAAAACACCCGGGCACCAGGAAGCCGCTGAAAAAAGGCTTGGACCTGGGGCGGAGCGTGGCGCGGAGCGGGGTGGCGGCACGGGGATGACTGCGGGACTGGCACTACAGGGTGATTCCCGGCCGCGGCCGACAGGGTGTCTGCCGCGGTTCACGCATGCGCCCCGCGCTCGCATCGATTCACGCTGGAGAGCACCCTCGCCCCTCTGCCCCGCTAAACCCAAACCACCTAACCCCAATTCAATCCCCTATCTACATCCGCGGTTCTGGCCCGACGTCTCGCCCCGCACCCCTCCATCCCTTTGAGCCGAAACCGCGTAACCCCAATTTCCTCCCCTAGGTGTATTCGTGGTTTTTGCTGCTCTCCGCGAGGGGAGTCGGCTTCCATTCACACGGCTCACCCCCGCCCGCCGGGCTGCCGATACGACGCTGGCGTAGCGTAAGGGAAAGTATTGCGGGCCGCCGTCGCTGATGTCGATGGCGGGAGGGTGAGGGTGCGGGTGGGGGTGGGGATGGGGGTGGGGGCGCAACGAAAATAAATCAAAATTGCGCGCCCGCCAATCGAGTTATTCTGAGTGGTCGCGCCCACGGATAATGAGGTTTCTCGAAACAAATCGGACCCGATTTCTCGGCGACAACAGCTCAAGACTTGTGTCGCGATGCCGTCGCCACGTGCTCAGGAGGAACGCCGCATGTGCTTTCGGGCGTTGTCAAATTTCTTCTTAAATTTTTCCCCGTAGAAACACCCGTGGCGTGGCGTGCTTTGCGATATATCGATTGTTATGCCGTTTAAACCTATGGAAAAGAATCGATAAACAGGTCGCCCCGCCCAAACACGGAAATATTTTAAAAATATTGCTGAAAATATTGTCAAAAACATTTTAACAATATTTTAACAATATCGAAATAATATTGCTGCAATAGTTTGTTGTCCGCCCCCCTGACAATATTGCAGCAATATTGTCAAGGTAATATTGATAATATATTTTAAAAATATTTACTTGCGATGAGGTTATCATATTCCATATCCGTGTGCGCGCACTCTAGGAGACGTCTTTGGTACTAATTTTCTTTCTAATGTACACATGCGTCCAGGTTGTGGATCGTAGAGTTGTTACTGACCTTAAAATCCGCGCCGTCCTAGTCGGGATTAGAACCCACGCCTCGGGGTGGAGTTGATATCCGAAGTCCAGTACTTTACCACCAGACCAGCCAGGCTTGATGTAGATGGGCCCGTAAATTCAATCTCTTAACTATCGCAGGCCTCTGAGTCCGTAATATGTTTGTTTATTGACGGATTCTTATAATATTTTACCAGAATTTATTATTTATTATTTATTTATTATTTTTTATTTCATCCTGTAATTTGTGTTTCAAATTCTTTATTAATTGTACTCAACATATTCCTATTCATGTATTACAAATTTTCGTTTTTTTTTAACTCTCTCTCATTTTTTTCTTTACCAAATTACTGTTTTTTATAATTGCGTCTTTTTCCAGTTTTAATTATTTGAGCTTTTTCCTAGTTTGAATTTATGTCGATGTATTTATGTTATGTTATTTATTTTTTTCCCTTCTTTTTGTCTTTTCTTCCCCCCCCCCCTTTCTTTTTTCTAGCGATTGATTTTAGTAAGTTCCGCAAAATAATTGGTAAACAGAGCAAAACCATACGCTAATTTGGCAAACATTTTGAAAATCTAGCAAAAATTTTAGCCATAATAGCATAAACTAGTAATGTTAATTTCGCAAAAGTATAGTTTGCCATTTTCGCACAATAAAATTACCACTTTTGCAAATTGTTTTGTCGTTCTCGCCACGAGGGTGGGCATTTTAGCAAAAAAAGCAAATTGCAGAAATCGCAAACCATTTTTTGCCATTTTAGCAATTAATTTTTAAATATTACAAAAATATTTATAAAATATTTTTAACATAATATTAAACAAATATTTTTAAACTAATATTTCTAAAATAATTTTAAAATATTTTGTAAATATATTTTACAAACTGTTTTAAAAGTAATTACATAAATATATTTTGTAAATATATTTAAAACATTTTTATAAATATATTGTTACAATATTGTCATGAAATATTTTAGCAATATTGTCAACATATTTCTGCAGTGTATTTAAGGAAATATTTACATGACAATATTGTTTCAATATTGACAATATTGCTGCAATATTGCTGCAATATTTCGTGTTGGGCGGGGTGTTCGCAGCGAACACCTTAATAATCGCACTGGAAAAAAAACACATTGGATCTAGAGTCCGGACTCTTGAAAACATTGACAAGAAAAAGGACTCTTGATTCAATCAGATTTAAGCTGAAATCAAAAGGAAATTCGCTCAAGAGGGTCCTTGATTTAAGCAAAAATCCGATTGAATCAAGAGTATTTTTTCTTGTCGATGTTTTTAAGAGTCTGGACTCTAGATTCAACGTGTTTTTTTTTCCAGTGCGATTCTGTACCATAGGTTTGAATGTCATAAAGATCGATATACATCCCAATTCACGCCACGCCACTGAAAAACACAGAATCGACGGATAAGAATAGAGGATGAGACGTGGGGTACCGTTTCCCAGATGATCTGTGGAAGGATAGGTTCCATTCCGTTGACGATTGGGAGTCGCAGAGTGCCCTAAAGCGCTGATTCGATGTCTTAAATATAAATGACAAATTTTTCGGGGGAAAAACCGAGAGAAACTTGGCAACAGTTAGATTTGAAATTTTCAGAGGATTTTCTGCCCGGGAAAAATTTGCTTGACTTTCCGCAAAACATAAATATTTGATCTACAGCAGTTTGGAACAGTTTGCAGCGCGGTAGAGTGGTGTGACTGAGATTGCCCTTGAAATTCACGAGACGTTTCATTAAAATTTCACGCTCACCTGACGCCTGAAATGTACCTGAGAAACTTTGATCCTTCAGCACAAGTGACTTACCCACCGTTCACCAGTCGCAGAAAAACTTGTGGACACGGCAGTGGAAAACAAGCGGGAAAGCTCTGATACGTTCGTATTAGAGAAGCGCTCAGATGTTTGCTACGTAGGTTCGTTCTTCAGTTCCCTAAAGATGATGAGCACTGTTGAGATGAAAAGAACTCGCTCACCAAAATTTCAACGATCGATTTTGAGAAAACTACACTGCCGCTAAAAAATAAAATATAGAAAAAGCGATTGTTGTCCTCTGTATTTTGACATCAGAAGCATTAAATAAAGGTATCACAGATCATTCTATTCTAAATATGTTAGGCCCATCTCTGTCATCTCAATGTTGAGCTGGTGCGTCATTTGAACGTAGTGCCACTCATGTATGCACTTAAATATTACTAACTATATTACTTTATGCATACAGTAGACTCTGGATTATCCGGCTTCGTATTATCCGGACTCTGGATTATCCGGTTCGATTTTGCAACCATGTAACTACGTACGCATTCCGATAAGTGAGGGGATCCGCGGAGAAGCGGTCGCAAGGCATATTGGCGCCTGCAAGGCTGAAGGAATACTTCACGCATTGCGCCAAACAGTGAGGTCGGCGTGGAACGCATTAGCGCCTACTTGATTGCATAAATACTTCTCGCATTACGCCAAACGCAGTGCAGTCGGTTGGTTAGCCTAAAACGCACATTAGCGGCTACAAGACTGTATGAATACTTCACGCATTGCGCGCTTTAATCGTTGTATTGTAATTTATCGTTGTCGGCTACCATTCACAATCACCATTGAGTCGTTTAATTTGGCGTTAACCTTTTAAATTCGTGTTGGTATGTACATGATGTATACATAAAAAGAATACTGTGGTGTTGGTTGGTGGTGTTTGTGTTTACTATTATTATCCGGATTTTTTTTCACCCGGATCAGGCCCGGCACCAATTAATCCGGATAATCCAGAGTCTACTGTATATTATTCTACCTCTCCTTCTCTATTTTTAATAATTAATATAAATATATTATTCTACCTCTCCTTCTCTATTGCTAATAAATATTAATTCTAGTGGCGGATTAAAATCAAAAAGCGCTTCCTATCGGCTGAGCGCTTTAAAGAGCAGGCGATTTTTTTCTGTCCCGTATTTCCAGCAAAACTCATTACATCGCGGTCATTGAGGTTACTCTGAATCCCTTCTTCGGTAAGGGGGAAGGGGGGTAGGGTGGCGCAACACCCTTTGATTTCAAAAGGGATCTTTTGAGCGTTACGGACACTCTCATGCGGACTATGCGGATGATTATTGCCGAGAGCTGTCCCCACGGAATGATGGATCATTGTTATATTATGTGCTCACGGTGGCTTGTTGCTCCTCCGAAACTCCTTTGATGACGAGGCTTTTCGGTTCCAACTCGTGCCATTCGACAGTATGAGACAGTATGCATACGGACTCAACCGAAAACAATAGCCAGGATATCTATATTTGAGTCAGAAAATAAAAAAAAAATGGCTATTTTGTATGGCTTTTGTGCGGCAATTTTATGAAAGAAGGGCCGCACAGCAAAAAAAAAAACCGGAATCATATTTTCTCTGTTCATTTCCTTCTTCTTCTTCTTTTTTTTTGTTTCCTCCGATAAATTTTTATTTTTGAGGAGGATTATGAATCTTTTTCCTTGAAATTTTCATGCATTTAACTCTCCTATGGACATGGTTTTCTACCGCGGAGTATGTCTCTCTCTTACAGTTTAACATTGAGGCGGCCGAAAATTGTTCATGGCGGGACAGGTCTATAGTTATTTACATTTCTCACGGCAAATAATCGGAAACACGAAACATGACATTCTTGGGGTAGGCACTGATTAAAATATCAAAGACTAATCTTTATCAACATGAGAACACCGGAAAAATCCCTTTATGAGCTTCAGGGTGATTGAAGTGTTTTTCCTTCTCCGAGTCCTGCCTTTATCGTAGCTTTTGCGCAAAAAACAGCTCTGCATTGGCTTCCTAACTCCAGCCAAGAAGTCCGATCAATATTAGAACAGATAAGTTCTTTCTTAAATCTACTAATGTAAATGGACTCATGTCGCACTGATGCGTCCAAATCCATTCAATTCAAAAAGTTCGATTAAGGATCTGCTTTGTTGTAAGTTATGTATCCGTTCCGATGCCAAAATATTAGACACTCAAAAGGGCTTTCGTAATAAATACGACATGATACTCAACTCAGTTTGGTATTCTACGGTTTATTCTTAATATTGATTCGCGTTTCATCAAACTAGATTAGCAGATGCTTATGTAAATGTTCATAATCTGAATCGCAAGTGCGTAAATTGCACGTGCGATATTCGTCAGTGAAGGGTATAAACTGAATTAACAAGGGCTTTTACACACGAAAATGGCGTGCCGCTTGCTAATCTTGTTATCTGGGAAGTGGAGATTTAAAACATGCCAAATGCTATCAAATGTTCCACAGATTCTGGAA
This sequence comes from Bemisia tabaci, assembly GCF_918797505.1. NCBI lineage: Eukaryota > Metazoa > Arthropoda > Insecta > Hemiptera > Aleyrodidae > Bemisia > Bemisia tabaci. The sequence goes on along the minus strand of NC_092794.1, from coordinate 11,764,370 downwards.
TTGCTCCTTTGATTTAGCGAAAATCTTGTGGTTTTGTAAAGAGATAATTTTTCCAGAAATAAAAACCAAATTTAGACAGAATTCCCCAATAAAAAGTTTACGAAGAGAAAGTATTTAAGTTCTTTCAACAGTCAAGAACACAATGCGCGATCTTAGCAACGCCTAGTGGCACTTATGATGTTTTGAATTTCGACTCTTCAATAATGACAAAACTTGAAACCTCATTAAAACTGTCAGAGGTTGATTTTTTTTTTCTTTTTTTGAGAGTCGATTGAGCCCAGTCTTCCGATCCAACATGCTGCTCTGGATGGGAGAATGGAAACCGTTATAATCAGCTTTTCAGTTTATTTGTTTAGCTCTCGACTAGAACACGTGCAATGTAAAAAGTAGACTTGACTGAAAATTATCTGACTTGGAAAAAACCTGGAAAACAGCCCATAGAGAGCCAACAACTCGCGTGATCTATTCTTATCGACGCACGACTCTCTTCGATAAATCTCTATAATTGTCTAAGGTCTAAAAGCTATGGAATAAAAATGAACAATCCAAAAGGGATGGCTGCAAATTCATTGGTAGAATACAAATACGTCTCGTTCAAAACAATAACAAAATGAAAAAAAGGAGTTCGGGGGTAAAATGTTTGGACGAGCGATTAGAAGTTTACTTTCCGTAAGGAAAAACTGAAGCGATGAGAACTGTGTAAAAAGTATCAAGTGAAGAAATCCTCTGTGCCGTAATGCGTGAAGATTCTTAAATAGTTTTGATACGTAAGGATGAAAACTGTGGGGGGGGGGGGGGGTGTTAACGGAATTTTTAAGACACTTTTCAATTTTTCTTTTCGAATTTTTCACAGAATTTTAAATAAGATCCAGTGTCCACCTCTGTACAAGGAAAACTCTCAATGCAAAGATAGGGAGCAAATACAAATAACAGGGTTGCCACTTTGGGGACTCCAAAACCGAATACATGGTAACCCTGCTAACGTGTTCGCTCCCTAACTTTGCATGGAGAGTTTAATTAAATATAGAGGTGGGCTCTCAGGGTATCATGGGATATACCCTCCATTACGGCCTCAACTTTGAGAGCTTTTTTGGAGCTTTCGAGTTGATTTCAGAGAAAACCAGTGGCACCATCGTGTTTCTCGCGTTTTACAAACGGATCTGTCCTTAAAACGCAAATTACCTACACAAGCAAGAGCTCTATTGCAAAATGTAGCCCATGTAATGAGTTGCGAGCTACTTGTGCATAGGTTCATTGACCCAACTCCGGGATAGTAAAAACACGCGTCATTAAAGTTCCGACGTAACATAAGAGTGCTAAAGAACATAATTAAACTCTTGGCAACACCGCGGAACTTGCCACGGAAACGATGTCCGTATTGTCATGTCGGTCGCAGACGAAACAGAAAATAAGATAACAAACAAACGTGACAGTAAACTAATTCATTAGTTTCGAGCAACACTTGAAGAAGACGCGACGCGACGCTACGACACACGCTGAAACGTCAATCCGTGTTTCCACAAAAAAATCGCGACGCTAAGATTGCCGCGCGATGACCCAGCGCTCATCTTTCGGGCTGCCTCTGCAAATGAGGTCTAGTTACATCACCTCATGTTACGGATTTATCGTTTGGTTTAAATAACAGGCACTCAGGGTACCAAGTGCCTGTTAAAAGAGGAGTTGCGTTAGGGACCTTTTCTGGTCCCACCTGGAATTTGCTAGATGTTTCATACTTTATAAGTGATAGTCTTATAAGGCTTATAGTTCTGTTCAGCGGACCGAAAAGTTTCGTTGACATGACCGGATAATTCGTTTGTGTGTACCGAACAAAACCTGGTTCAATATGCTCCTCACTAGTTCGGATTCACCGAAATTCTCTTTTCAGTAATCATACACATGCAAGCCATAAAATCTCCAAAAATAACGATTAAGGTTTGGCTTTAATACGAGATTTAATTTGACGAGAGATGACCGAACCGGGCCCGACAAGCCGCGCGGTTTACTTGGTGTGGTGTCGCAAACACCCGGTGGAACCGTGGCTTGAAAATCATTGCACCCGTCGCGCGGCACACTTCGCGTCGCGTGCTGTCTAGGGGCCGTGGCTTCGGGCATCGCCTATGAGATTGTGTGATTGAGCTATTCTACGACGACCGCGCTTTGGCCGACGGATTTTCACGCTCGAGTTTTGCTCGTTTGCAACAAGGTCAAAGAAAAACAATATCCGCGAGGAAAATCGATCAGAATTCTATACTTCGGCGTGGCCGCTCATAAGTACGCAAAGCGTATCAGGGAGGGAGGGGGAAGGAGGGAAGATGCTAAGCGTTTAGAACTATTATGTAGCACAAAAATTCAATTGGTATTGAATGACTTATACATGGGCAAAAATAGAGGGGTCTGCTCCACGGAAATCTGCTCGGACCCTCTTGAGAGCTGAGCTGGATTTTGCTAAGTAAATTGCGTGCGTGGCATGTCTATCATCTTTAAAATTGTGACTGGATTTTAACGGTGCGAAAAGCTGAAATTGTTCCTGTAACGACTCAAAGTTTTCAAAATTCACATTTTGTTGTTTGAAGCAAAATAAATCCCCCAAACCCTCCTTTTGAGTTAGGAAACTCTCGATAGGGATCTGCAACAGTGAAGAAGACTTGGCGGGGTTCTTATTATAACCCCCTAGACTCCCTCGCCCCCTGATTAGGTGCCTTTCTGCCACCCCACGATAAGTTTCTCGATCGGCCCATGAACATATTATCGTCATTCTCCTTACGAAAGAACCTACCTGGATTTTAGTGTGGTAAAATTTTCCTTCGCAAATGACATTCTGATCAGGAGAATCTCGGGCATCTTTAACTTAAAATTATACTCATTTCTCTTCGATCTCATTCAAAAGTCAGAAAACATTTTGAACAAAAGTAAGACGGGTACGTTCTTGGAAAAAAATTGAATTTTCCGAGTCAATTGGACCGCGTTAAGCAAAAATAGACCATGCCACATCGGCTATAGCCTTTAACCCGGTAATTTCAGTTTTTACAAGAGTACGTTTTTGCGGATTCCTTTAAAAATTTTAAGCTATCTACCTCGTACTATGCAGACAATTCACTTAACTTTGCACAAAAATCCGGACAACTTTTTTCATGTAAAAAATTAGATTGCCGAATTAAATTTGGTAATGGATGATATGGCTTGGTTCCTTTCTGCTAAACGCGGTCCAATAGTGCATCCTTGGAATGGATTTACGTATCTTCGTCCGGCAATCGACTAATATAGAAAGTTGAGTAAAAGTTTAGGAACATTTCCTCATTTTGTCGATTTGGTCTCAATAAGATTAGGTTTCTTTCGGCTGATCTCGATCTCTGAGTCAATTTTTCAAAAAACACGTTCCATGAGCAGCGATAACACCATTCATTGATCACCGATGATTCGGCAGCGCAAATCTTCACCTTCTGGCCAAAGTATCACAAGCGCCATGCAGCATTTCAAAACTTCCGCCGCCATTTTATTTTTTTACAGAGAAATTGTTGGTTGCATCTGTTTGAAAATGTCACTGAATTTTATCGGCAGCACAAAGAAAATTCAGTGACATTTTTGGACAGCTTTCTTAAACAATTTCTCTGTAAAAAAAATAAAGAGGCGGCGAAATTCTTGAAGCGTCGCATGGCGCTTGTGATACTTTGCCCGGAAGCTGAAGAAATCATCTTTGGCCAGATAGTTCGTATTCCTTCCCTTCTCTACGCGAATCTCTGGCGGAATCTCGGACACTCGAACGATTCGTCACCGTCGATAAGGAAATCCAAACAAGCGTTTCCGACGCGGTGCTGGTTGACAGGTGGGAGACGCTTTTCTAGGCCCGGCGTCATCAGTCCGGAGCGGGACGTCTTGGAAGCTCGCGCGAATTCCGCGGTTCAATGCCACAGTTGGAGTCCCGAGTCCGGTTCGGTGCTTCGTTCCGCGCTTCGAGGGGGCCTTGGATGGACTGCAAAAAGTGCAACACCCTCACCCTTGCCCTCGCCCAATCGCCAAACCACAAATGAAACTCGGGTTCCACGGGATTTTCTCCCAGTTGCTCGCCGCGCTCACCGGTAGGCAAAGTTTTTTTTTCATGTCTTTTCGTCCAATTTTGCTCGGAAAATCTAGAAACTGAATTCCTCTGACATTTCACGGATTTCTTTTAAACATTTCGGTAAAATTTCCTGAGGATTGAAGATATGCTAGATGGTTGAAAAGACATACTTTTAAATTGTTTTCAGACAGAATTTGTTGTTCGAAACTATAAACCATTTCTAGAGAGCAAATAAGGGTGGCTTAACTGTTTTTCCCTGACATTTTCGTCATTTTCCCTGACATTTCCAGATTTTCCCTGACTTTTTACAATTCTCTAGCATTTCCCTGAAACATTTTCGTCAAATTGTCTGACAGTTGGAGACATGCCACACGGTTAAAAAAACATAATTTTAAATAGTTTTTATGCAAAATTTTTTGTCCGAAACGTTAAACCCATTCACAGAGCAAATAAGGGTGGCTTAACTGTTTTTCCCCTGTCCTGACACTTTAAAAAGCTCTAATGCCCAATTCCTAGAAAGAGGGCATCAATCGCCACGTGGGTCATTAATTTACGTTCCTAAAATATCTCACATATTAGCAGACAAAACAGCCGAACGTGCTATCTCCAGCAATTGTGCGTGGTTACATTTTTCTAAGCCGAGTCAGTCAATTCGTTTTGAACGGGAGCACTAGTGAATCACTTGAAAGAGTAGGGAAAAAAGCACGACAATTTATGCTTCCTTATCGAAATCTTCGCAGAGAACAATGGACAAATTCAAAATCTTCCAAACTCATCTCATGCACAAAATAGAAAAGAGAGGTTATGGAATGCGTCAATTCACACTTCTCGCTCACAGTGAACCGAAGTTTCCTTGCGTTGAATCGAGCATTAAACTAATTGCTGTACAATTTGATGGAAAATTTCCTGACGCGTGCTAAGTTGTTTTGCTAACAAATTGGAGATGCTTTCACATAGAGGTGCTGCGCTGCCTATGAAAGCATCTCCGAAAATGTGTTCGTTACTACTCCCTTGACTCTCTCGATAACGTGGGAGTGAAAATAAGCTCCATTTTCGCTGACGTCTGATTGGACTTCATTTTGCATACGATTTCTAAGGAACTCATTTGTAAAAGAACTTATCTGCACATTGTTTCTAAAATGAGCTGGGAATAGTAGTTCCTAATTATTCCTGCCACGGCTGGCAAAGTACCTGGATTTTCAGAAATAACAATAAAAGTGTACTGGACCCATAGTTAAAGTTAAAACACGAAAGCGCGATGCAACTATTCGACCACCCGAGCGTGGCACAGTATCACACTAAATTGAAGGCGAACTTAACGCACCAACTCTGCCATAATAGCGAGGAGAACCGTAACTCTCAAATTTTTGGAATCGAGTTCCCTTCAAAATTTCTGAAATCTCTTTCAGATGAAATCACTGAGTTACGTAAATTATAGACGGCCCCTTGCGGCTCTTTTCGCTATCGCGGCAGAATTCACAAAATTGCATTATTGCAACATGAACCGCGTTACGCAGAAAGGAACCAAGCCACAACATCTGTGTCCAACACTGAGAAAAAACTATGGCTTATAAACCTATTAGAGGTAAATATGGAACACCACTAATAGTAGTACCTCTACATATAATAATAGCACATATACCTTAGTTATGGTACCTGTACCTCAATTAGGTACAGAGACCTTAGTATGGTTCACAGACCGAGAATCATTAGTTTATTTACGACTATTATAGGTGTTCCATATTTACCTCTAATAGGTTTATAAACCATAGTTTTTTCTCAGTGAAATTCAATTGGGAAAATTCATTTTTTACATGAAAAAGGTTGTGCGGATTTTTGTACGAATTTCAGAGAATCCTCTGTATAGTACGAGGCAGATTCCTTGCAATGTTCAAAGGAATCCGCACAAACGTTCTCTTGTAAAAGCTAAAATTACCCGGTTTTTGGCAATAGACGCATTTAGTGTGACGTCACATCTCGTTATAATTTCGATACCTCGAAAGTCGAAACGTGCCCCAACAAACGAACATGGAGGAATCTGCGGGATATAGGCGGGGGGGGGGGGGGGTAGGGGTATTCGCTCGATGACTGTCTATGATAGTACGAGTTTATTTTACAATCAATTCTTGTGATTGTGATCTCAAACGTTTTGGTAAATGAGTAGCTTTCATAATTTTAAAGTCCCATGGATTAATTGTTTGGTTTCAGGCTAGTTTTAGCAGTATTTCGTCAATTGTTCATTTTGGAGGTTATGTTTGTTTGTTGGGGCACATTTCGACTTTCGAGATATCGAACCACCAATATAGCTCCGTTACGTCACCACTAAAATCGTCTATAGCTGATGTGGCTTGGTTCATTTCTGCTAAACGCGGTCCAGATGTGATCTGATTGATCCGTTGTCCGTATGTCCCAGCGTTCCTGACGATCCTGCTCTCGGGGCTGTGGCTGTCATGGGTCTCGGTGGTGCTGCCGAAGCTCCGGTCGGGGGAGATCCCGATCCAGGTCGAGGAGAGCGACGTGGCCTGGATGGTGGCCCTCATGGACGTCGGGAACCTCATCAGCCCCATCCCCAGCGGGTACCTCATGGACCGCCTCGGGCGCCTCAACGCCGTCCGCCTCTCCGCCCTCGCCTACGCCGCCGCCTCCACGCTCGCCCTCACCGCCTCCACGCCCGAGCACCTCTACTTCGCCCGCCTCTTTGCCGGTGTCGGCAAGGGCATCGGCTACACTGTCGCGCCTATGTACGTCGGTGAGATCGCAGGTAAGATTTGTCCACTCAGCCCTCACTATCGCGTATTTGTTTGTTCATTTCAGCTACGAGCATAGCATGATTAAAAATAGAATTCTAGTTAAGATCAAGTAGTTCCAGGTAATACGTTCGCAGATTATCAAGTATAATTGCACGCCAATCGTTCTCTCCTTCAAACATCTTTGACAGAGTAGTACCGTATGCTAAAATAATTATAAAAAGAAGAATCTTCGTACTATACATTTTTATTGAAGGTTATTTCCTTACATGCTGGTTACAAGCATGGCTACAATGATTACATGCTGAAAGCCTTTTCGGCCTCTCAGAGCCATCTTTAAAGCAATAAAACAAATAGAAAAGAACTGCATGATGGTATCAGACAGGTAAACAAGCAAAAGAAAACGAAATTTTTGACAATATAACTGGCAGATAAAACGAATAGCACACAAATCACAGTGGCCAGACCATTCGTAACCAGCATGTAAGTAAATAACCTCGAATAAAAATTTATTATACCATGATTCTTCTTTTCATATTTTTTTTCTCTCCTTCGTTTCTTTTTGTTGTTTCCTCCTATTTCTCAATGCAGGAGAACCACAGCGACATTAAACGAAAGAAAATTGAATCAGTGAGTTTGAAAACACACCAACTCGGGTTTTTTTCGATATTCACTTTTTTACGGTTTAGTAACACTTATGGATAGAAGCATCTGCACGCAAAAGGAAATTTCGAAATTGCTATCGGAAGTGCTCGAAACAGCGACGGGATGAAAAGGGAAAAATTGAACTATTTCATTGGAAATGCCAATTTTTGGCCATTTCAAGGAAAACGGGTGACCATCCGATTTTGCGGTTTTCTTTTTTCGGTTCAGTATACCTTGTACCAACAAGTTATATAAATTATAAAAAAATGTATAAAACAAGCGTTATTCAGGTCGAAAGATATAAATTTTTCAGGGCAGACTATGAAAAATCAGTATCTGAAAGTCGGTGAGAAAGAAAACACACCAACTCGGAAATTTTTAGACGCTTAATTATCTGCCATCAAACATGGTGTATCGATTTCATCTTGGTGCTTTACAAAGTCTCTAAGTACTTGTCCTTTGGCACCAAGAAGGTTTTTCTTAAACTAACTTCTTCGCCCGCTGCGCAGTTTTAGGTGTTTCCTGAACATTTTTTTTTTTTTCCCGAGTTGGTGTGTTTTCGAACTCACTGATTCAATTATGAATGGTTTAATATTTTCGTGAAATATTTTGTTTTCAATCTGCAGGTGCGAAGATCCGAGGCGCTCTGAGCGGGATCTTCGTGATAATGCTGCAGACGGGTTCGGCGTGCTCGATGACGTTCGGGCCGTGGATGTCGTTCGCGAGCCTCAACTGGATCACCCTCCTCTTCCCGGTGGCCATCCTCCTGCTCAGCGCCCTCGTCCCCGAGTCGCCCTACTACCACCTCATGCAGGGGCGGGAGCCCGCCGCCAGGGCCGCCCTCGCCCGGCTCCGAGGCCCCCGGGCCAGCGACGACGCCGAGCTCCAGGCCATCAAGAAGAAGATCGAGATGGACATGGCCAGCCCCGCCACCTGGGGCACCCTCTTCCGCGACGCCGGCAACTGGAAGGCCCTCAAGATACTCCTCGTCGTCAACGCCTTCCAAAGGTTCCCACAATCTCCATTTACACGGAGAAAAAAACTTCGTGTATGGGACCCGAAGTTGAGGTCATATGGATCTCTGAAGTTTTCGGATCACGCATCCAAAAACTTGAGGTCCAGCTGCCGAAGTTCGGGTCAGACATCTGAAGTACTTAGGTATGTACCGGATACTTCAGATGCGTGACCCGAACCCTTCGGTATGTACCTAGGTACTTCAGATGTCTAGACTCGAACTTCGGCAGCTGGACCTCAAGTTTCGGATGCGAGATCCGAAAACTTCAGAGATCCATATGACCTAAACTTCGGGTCCCATGCATGAGGTTTTTTTCTTCGTGATAGTATTCTTACTGGGATAGCGTTGCCCTTGCTCAAAGAGGACTTGGATCGTGGGGCCCAACATACTATGTCAGATGAGGATGAATTGGACAACATTTTGCAATTAGAAACTACAATTTCTGGCTCAGTTTAGAAACAACGTGTGCGCTTTTAGTTTCCCTTTACGCATGAGTGTTATTATGGATGCGCCAGATATTGTAGTTCTTAATTGCTAATGATGTTCAATTGTACGAATTCAACAAGATTCGGCCTAACTACAATAGACGCCACCTGTCATTCTCTTGAATCTTATTATTTTCGACTCAAATCTAAATAACAGCTTAAAATTGTGTGAGTTTTTCCCCGTTTAAACAGAAAAAGATTCTGCTTCAGCGCGCCTGGATTATGAGACGGGGCGCTACGAGGGAGTCACATAAAGTTTCAAAGTGTTATGTTATTTGGAGCTGCTTAAACAAAATACGGCATAAGAGGAAAGTAGGGACGTAAAATGCGGAAAGGCAGACACCTGGTTAAATCTACCGAAAAATCTATCTGGTTAAATGGAAAGAGGATCAAAAAAGAGAAGAAGTAGTGAAAAGAGACGAGGAGCTGAAGAAGAAGAAGAAGAAGAGGGGAAAAAGAAGAGAAAGAGAAAAAAGGGAAAGGAAAGAAAAGGAGAAGAAGAGAAAAATAAGGGGAGAAAGAGAAGATGTAAAGAAAGAAAGGAAGAAGAAGAAGAATAGGAATAAAAACTTCTTTTTACTACTTTTCTTCTGCCTTTCCTCCTTTCTATCCTTCTTCCATCTGCCCTAATTTGTTTCCTGCTTATTACATATTTGTCTCCTCCTCCCCCTTCTTCACCCTCTCTGTCTTGCGACCTCTGCTAGAAATTCCACTCCGTGAAGTTTCATTTTGCATCCCTGGTCCTGGCCATCATACCCCAAAACTGACGAGGGTTTTTGTCCTTAGGTTGGGCGGGATCAGCTGCGTGTTCGCCTACGCGTCGACGACCCTGCCGGCTCCGTCGGGCGACGGCGGGGGCGGCTGGGAGTGGTGGGACCCGCGGGTGACGCTCATCGTGTTCGGGTGGGCGGGGGCCGTGGCCGGGGTGGCCGCCACCAGCGTCATCGACTCCTTCGGCCGCAAGCCCCTCCTCATCGCCTCCACGCTCGCGCTCAGCCTCCTCACCGGCCAGTCGGCCATCTACTACTACTTCGCCTATCAGACCCCCTACGACGTCCACGACTACGTCTTCATGCCCCATCTCGGCATCATGCTCTTCGGCATCGCTTACGCCTTCGGTCTCGGCCAGGTAAGACTCCAAGATTCTCCTATCAATTGGACTGCATTTTGCAATTTGGAACTATAAGTTCTGGCTCATCTGAAAAAACACTTAGGTGCACAGGGAAACAAATGGCGCATACCGACGGTGAAACTACCAAACCACGTATCTCGGTTTGCGACGTCGCAGACTTCCTGTCATACTTTATTTTTTAAATGAAAAACTACTTAACATCCAGTCTTGAAAATTTCTGTGATTTTTCCTCTTTGTGCGGAGAAAATTCCGTGAAAATTTCAAGGAATGATATTGCAGAAATTCTCGTAGAAATCGCCGCAAGAGTAAAATTCACGAGATATTTTCCGGAAAATCCGTGTTTTTCGATTTCCCTGACATTTCACTGAGACGAAAATCGCTTGCAAAATAAAATTCCCTGACATGCCGAATTCTAGCGGATTCCCTACGTTTGCTCTAATTTCTCGATTTTCCCGGTCGGTAGACACGTTGCGAATAATTGCTTTAAACAAAATTGTATACAGCATGTTTCATTTTTCACGATCCTCAGGTGCCGCACACCCTGCAGAGCGAGCTCCTGCCGACCAATGTGAAGGGTCACGCCTCTGCCCTTGCCACCATCGTCCTGTCCATCTGCTCCTTCGCCACCAACAAACTCTACTTGACCGTCAGCCACCGCATCGGCGTCTACGCCATGTACCTCTTCTTCAGTCTCAGCAGTCTCTGCTGCTCCCTCTTCACTCTCTTCTGCGTCTTCGAGACCAAGGGCAAAACGCTCGCCGAGATCCAAGCCATCCTCGGTCACTGATAGAATCCTAGCGTGAACTGAGCGAAAATTATTCCGTGAAATCGGTGCTGCCATTTTATTTTACGGAAGATTCCAGGATTCTTGGAATTTATTCCGATTTTCCAAAGTTCCGAGAAAAATTCCGATTTTTTTCAAAAACTCCGGGAAAAAATTCCGAAATAAGCCCGAATTTGGTTCCGAAGAGCGTTAAATTTGATGAAAACAAAAAACAAAATTAATAAAATGAAAATCATCAAATTCGATAAAATTCGTGGTCAAACTGACGAAAACCCGCAAAATTCCGGAAAAATTTCGAGAATGGCTGAAAATTCCGGGAAATTGCTGCACAAGACCGGATGACATTATGAAAAAAGGAACCTAAGTTTGTTGGAGAAGAAAAGATCTGGTCACTTCAAAGCGACTGCATTTTGGAAAACGGCGGTGGGTTAAGAGCTCGTTGGTAGATACACGGTGCAGTGATCCGGTCGAAACCAAAACATGGTTCTCTTTTTTAAAACTTACATCTCCGACACCGCAATTGGCAGGCAAAACCACTTACGTACCTAGACGGGCAGTGTTTCTCGATTGAAGGTACAATATCTCACTTACGTCAAAGACAGTATATCGATGGCCGAAGTGCGAAAGCACGTATCTCCATGAAGTGTTTTAAAATTTTCGCTCCTCTTTTGTTTTTTCAAGGAAAAACTAGCCAACTTTAGAACTTTAAAAACCCGAATATTCTGCTAACAGAGAGGAAGAGTCGAGCAAGATTTCAGTAAATTACTTTGACTAGTTTTGTAGAATAAAGATAGAATAGGACGCGAAGGCTGCAACGTTGCAAACGGAGATGAGTGGTTTTGCACTTTGGCCATAGATATGTGCTATTAGTCCCATAAAGTCATGAGTGAAAATATTTTTTTCTGGACGAGGGCAAAATGTATTCTTCATTGAGACCAACTGACTTGCTCCAAAGGAAAGAGAGGAGTAAAAGTTGCCATAATTCTACAATGATGCCTTCTATGAAGGTAAGACTATTTGATGTATGTTGTACATAAGATATTTTGTTTTGTATGATACCACTTCTTGATGATAGTCATTTAAAGTAATACAATAATACAGAAAAAAATGATGAATGAATAACATCTTTTTTCATAGCTCTATTTTCTCGGTGAGATGTTATCATTGAAAATCTAAAATAATATCACCGGAAGTTTAGCAGCATTATTGTTAACCCTTCAACTATGTATTTTTTATCATGTGTACACACAAGGGTATCTCAAAGTACCCATACCAGGAATGACAGGCTTTTATCTAGGTTAATCCTACTTGGATGAAGTCAAGGGGTACGGAATCAGGAGATCTGAATTCTATCGTCTAGGAGTTCTGACATACAAAGTCGACCTCCTAGTCAACATGTTAACTTTTAATTGGGTCAAATTAAAAGAATGCAGAAAAATAGAACATTACTCAATGCTAGAAAGTCCAAAATCGGCCCATTTCCGTCCAATGTACTGACTTCTAGAGGTCGTATGGCTCAAGTCACTTCAACAACATCCCAAGTCGCTAAATAGCCGTGGAAAAATGGTTGTCCGGCTAAATTGTCCCCGCGGAATCAGGCATCGACAAAGCTCTTCGAGGAGACACAAGGGGCATTCTAAAATTGAATCGGTTTTCGTTAGACGGCCTCAAGTTCAAGAACTCATGAATCCTAGCTTTCGTTGATCACGCAGGACGCTAGGACTCATGAGTTTTTTAACTTACGCCCGTCTGACAGAAAATAATTCAATGGGCCTGTTGCAAACTTTTGCGAGAGCAAAACTAAGCGTTGTTCCTAGTTGATTTTGTCTCAAAAATCACGATGAGCGCATCGGCAAACTCTGAAATTCCCTCCTAACTTCACAATCGGCGTAAGAAATTTGCGTTTTTTTAAGCTTTCCCGCTTCAAAAAGGATACTACGGCACTGTACGGCACTGATGAACACTTTGTTAGAGGAGTCCTTACATTCCATCCCTGCTCAACATGGCCGACGTTCTCGCGCGCAAGTTGAGGAGAGCACGAGGTCAATCAAGGCGGATATCTATCAACGCGAGAAAATGTGAATGTAAACGCACCGATTGTTATCAGGTGATATGATTAGAATCATCGTCCCGTTACATATGTGTTTTGGCGAATTGGCGTCGGCTATGTTGAATATTGCGTGGTATCCTTGTGAGTAGGGGTTGGATGGAATGACTCCTCTCACGAAATGATAACCTGTGCCGAGGAATCGTTTTTGAAGCGGAAAGCTCGAAAAAACGCAAATTTCTTACGCAAATTGTGAAGTAAGGAGTGCATTTCAGACTTTGCCAATGCGCTCATCGTGATTTTTGAGACACTTTCTATGAGTAACAACTGTGATTTTTGCTGTAGGAAAAGTTTGCAACAGGCCCATTGTTATATTTGAAAAATAAATGCCAGGTAAGGGTAAGATCTCCAGAACACCTTGCATCTACATATCTACAAGGACGATTTCCGTGATTTTGCTGCAACTATTGGCACATATTGATCCCTAGATAGCTGAACTGTGCTCAAATTTTCAAATGGTTTGTTTAATGCCACAAAGCGGTCATAAGGAACTCTCTGGTATTTGGGTAATGGGTCCGCATCATTTTGAGCCACTTCTGAATAATCCACGTGTCTATTTGGACGAAGTTTTGGAATAACATTTCGATGTGCTGAATTATTTTCCACCGTACGTCAACTCTCCGGGGTTAATGGCAGGGTGCTAGAGGTAAGTGCCTGTAAGTAGGTACTCTAGTGCGTTCACGTTCGTTTCCAAAGCACTCGTTCTATGAATAATTAAGTAAACCGATTAACGACTCAAAAGATATGGGATTCAGAAATTAAAACTTGAGAAACTGTTGCGATTAGCTTTTATTAGGAACCAGCTTCTTTCCTTGCTCGACAACCGACACTTAAAAATCATCAATCAACAAAGTGAAGATGATTTTACCTCTCTTGTGATTTAAGTTTCAAATTCATACACGCAGCCTCTAGAGCGTTCAAATTTGATAACTTCGATTCAAGATCATAGTTAAACGTTTCAATTGTCATAGGATGAAAACAAAAAACTTCCCTGGGGTGCCGACTGAACTCAAAAATCGAAATTTTCTTATTTTTCGCGAGCAGTCCCTGCAGACCGATTATTGAATTTGATAGACAAAGCAGGAAATAGGGAGATGAAGGGATCCTACTGGTGGAAGCGGGTGGTTGCAATGGACAAAGGAGGTAGGTAATAGACTAACTAACGGCAACCCACGAGAGACCCTATAGTAAGTTCGTCCATCATTTTCTCCCTTAGTCTATAGGAAACAGGAACCACCCATTTCAAACAGTAGGGTCGCTCCATACTCCCTATGCCTTCTTTGTCTATCAATTTCCATAATCAGCTCGCTGCATGGCTAATATTAGAGAAATACCATGACTTTCAAGAAAATAGAAATCCACAGCCGCTCTGGTCAGGGCGATATTCACTTCAGAGGGAAAAACTCATTACCTCCACCAAAGTTCCTTGACTTTTGCCTCTGACTTTACAATTTTTTTAAAATATTTTCTTTCAATTCGCCGAAATTTTCATGTATTTCAAGTTTTTCCAAACTGTATCACCACCCTACCGCGTTTTCTTATTATCACTGAAAATGATCGGTGATAGTCCGTTTTTACGAGAAACTCTCGTTCGAAATATACGAAAAAAGCAAAAGCTACGGACAATCGATATTTAACAGCAAGGACCGACCATCAATTTTTTGCGAGAGAATTCGCGCTTTAGCTGCCGCCGCACAGTGGACCGAGTCAATTAGAGAGGTCGAACATGAAATTCTTGACTTAAACTGCAAAAATTGATGTTGATTTCGTCACATTTTTAACTATAAGGGGTGTTTCTGAAAGCCAATTTTACGAGAAAACCAATGAAACCACGCTCAGAACCTCAAAGCTCTGTATAAACGGAGATATAAGCGTTTCAAGTTCCCGAATTGTGCCCGACCTCTCCTATTGACTCGATCCATTGTGCGCCGGTAAGTTCTACGGCGGGAACTATAGCTCTGTGACTGTTGGTCGTGAGCTTGAGCACTCTCAATTACGAACGAACAATTTGCATGTTAATGAAGTCGGAGTGGTGTCTGCCAGCTACCTGAGTCCCTGTCATCTTTCAGTGTTTCAGATTTCGTCCGTGACGTTTCGAATCTTTGTTTCGGCTGTCTCTTTTTCATTTGACAAGTCTCTCGGTGGCGGCGGTGGGGACATTACGCAGATAAAAATATCGCAGTTGTGAGTTTATTAGTACTAGGGACTTTTTTCCTACGGTCGGGTGCGATTTATTATAGAAATTTACCGGGGGGGGGGGGGGGGGGTAGTAAGGCTCGATCCCATGTTCTTCGGAACTCGCACATTGCTTATACGTTATGCGCTTAATTTCAAAAAGAGCTATTGCGACAAACCGCGCGGGAAAAGTTTAAGAATCTGCAATACACTGACAGATTGAAACACACAGTTCTAATTGAAAATCATGTCTCACGAGCTACAAGGTCATCATTTACCAAAACGAACTTGATCGTTTTCATGAGATTAGTAATTCATGCATTCAAAGTACAAGTACATCACTTACGGCTGAAAACTCATGATGACGATAAACACAGTCATTACCTGTAACAGAAAGAGAAGAAAGTATGATAACAATGGAAAATAATAGTATTTAATTTAATGGTTTATTCAATTTCTAAAACTCAAAATATAATTTAATTATTACGGAATGTATTTCTATCAGTCATTATCTTAATATCGTTGTTTACTAAAATGGTAAAATTAGGAAATCTTTTCAACGGAATGAAATTGGTAATTTTGAAAGGACACCGCGGGAACAGTGACCCTTGAGTGGAAACAACTGATTAAAAAATCCAGGTTAAAAAAAAAAAATAAAAAAAGAAAAAATAAAAATCGTGAAAAATATAAAGGGAGTTAAGTAGAATTGCGAGGACAATTGGATGAATATTTATGGAGAACCGATACTAATTAGACTAGGTAATTTGTTACGATCTGTTGTGACCGTCGTTGTAATCTGCACTTTTACGTCCTTTTTTTTCCAACGCATTACATAAAAATAATGGAATCACGGAGACCACACTCTAAACGCAATAGAAAAATGAGCTTTAGAGAAAAAATCTAGAGTTAGGTTAGATTAGTAGGATGGAGGGCGGTAAAATCGTCGGATATTGATGTTTACAGGATCGGTTTTTTTCTAGGTGTAGCAATTGACGTGGGCTAAAAAAATCCTGTCGTAGATGACACGGATCGAGGTAATGGGCATAAAGTTTAACACACTTGATTGATCGGCAAAAGAGTAGAGGGCATGCTTTGTGATGGTGAAACATTTCAAAGAAGCTTGCGTCCGTCCAGCTTACACTGCAATTCAAGGTTGCTAGGTATTAAGATCGAATATTAATACTTTCAGTTGTGAGGAAAAGTAGAGGTAATTTTATAATGCAAAATAGCAGCATACGATTGGATCATCGCCTCCGAGGGCACGCGTTTTGCTGGATGCAGCGGGTAAAATTGCAGGCGTTTTTTTCCTCGGCGTGAAACAACATTTCGCGCTATGGTTTCGGCGCGGGTCCGGACAGAATACCATACAGTACGAACGAGGCACTAAAAATATGTGCGATGGGACTAACGATGACTAACGATGGGACGAGTACTAAAATATTTGTGCTCTTGTGTTACATTTGGTTAATTTAGGACCCAACACACATTTTGTGTTGAATTTATTACAGTTTACGTAAAATTCAGCGCAAAAAAACAATGACTAAGAAAATGCATTCCTCCGATTGCGAATTTGGTAGTCACCGTTCGTTTTTTTCATTAAATTTCTTCAGGAAAACTAGCGGGAATTTTTCTTGGAATTTTCCGATAATTTCCTGGAAAACTTGTGGAAATTTTCCTCACAATTTTTCACCGAATTTCATTCGCAAAGCAATCTACAATTTCTAAAAATTTAAGGGAAAAATATAAGTAACGCTCCTTAAAAATTAACATTCTATCGGAGACAATTTGCAGGGTGTCTAGTATTTTTTAATTTTTAAAAATCCTGATATTTTTCTGATATTATATAAAAAATTCCTGATTTTTTCATTTTGAAAATTCCTGATGTTATCCTGATTTTTCAACGACTCCTGACACGGTAGACAAAAAGCAGTAAGACTTCTCCGCTGAGGAGATTCGCGAAAGAAAAATTCCTGATAAAACGTCCGATTTTTCCGATTTTCCTGATATTTTCCTGACCGGCCAAAATTCCTGATATTTTCCAGTTTTTCCTAATGCTAGACACCCTGATTTGGCAACTCTCGAATGTTCATACGGCGTTCTTCCTTAGCAAGGCAGTACACCCAACGCCTCAATTAAGAGAGCTTCTAAACGGGGAAAAAAGACATAATTTTCAAGTGAAGCAGCGGGAGGATTTCACAGGGCTAAAGCTAAACCCGCTGATAAACGAAACGATCACTGCATAGCGCCGTGTGACAAAGCAATATAACACCTCCGAATGAATGTAATCGTCGAATTTAACAGTGGCGTGGCGTGAATGATCGATTATCGATGTTTCCCCAGTTGAAGCTATGGTAAAGAGTCGATTCTAAAGGTATTCGTAGCGAACATCCTGTCTATCGATCCTTTTTCATAGGTCTAAATGACAGATCAATCGATATATCGCACAGCACGCCGCGCCACTGCCTCCGAATGAATGTAATCGTCGAATTTAATCGCGAGCAAGGTTCAAAGACTCACAACAGTCGGGCACGCTTCTTTATCGAAATTTTAGAGAAGATAAGGTATTCAAATATATCTTCAAACTCCGTCATCATCACATCGTTCCTCAAATTACATCCAAAAATCGTGTAATACGCGGTGCAGTGCTGCGGGAAAAGTGCATTGGATCACGCCACATTCAGGTTTGTGCATCTCCGTTAAAACCACACGCATAACAATTAGACTGCATTTTGCAATGCGGAACTACTTTTTATGCCTCATTTTAGAAACAAAGTTACCTGATGTTACCCTATGCAGATAGGTGCTTTTACAAATAACGTAGAAAAAGCTCCTAACTGCAAAATGTGGCCCAATTAATCACTGGAGGGGAAACTAAATTAAGCACTACAACGGATGTTTAATGTCATGTCAACTCGGATTTTGTTTGTAATTGGAAGTAATAGGATTAGGTATGTATGTACTTTGTAACACACAATGTTTACGGAAATTCCTTCATTCACTAGAATGAATTTCGGAGGGACGAGGCTCACCATCAGAAAATTAAAATAAAAATCATAAAAACAGCTAAATCATCAACTGCAAGATTAAAACTAAAATTATAAAACAAGAAAGTGTTAATTTTACGGATGAAAATGTCACCCGAAATGTATCTGAGTAAATGAAAACTTTTCGGAAACATTGCGTGTTGCGATGTTCAACTACTAAGAACCTGATTCTCTTACACGTTATCTCATCAAAATTCAAAGTAAAACACCATTTTTTTAAGCTCAAGCAGTGACCAATTTGAGTATAACTTGCTTCCGCCGATTTGAGGTGTTTTACACAGAGTACGGCTAGATAGAGAGCAAATTAGTAAAATAGTATCTCGGTTCTTTTAATGACGAAAAACTGTGCCTCTTTCTGCTTGGTCTGTGAGTTTCAGACTTTCATGGAAACCATAGGACCCGATGTAAACAAACGAGATGTTAAAACAGTTCGAGACGTGATAAGGATGTTGATATTCAGATTTTGTATTAGTCCTAAACAAACTTCGATCGATATTTTTGCCGAGATATACAGTATTTGTGTAAAGGATATTCATTTTTCGCTGGAAAATATATAATCCTCTAGGTCATATTTGATCTGAGTGGGCGCTTCACGAAAGGCCTAGAACTGTAAATCAATTAGAGATCAATTTAGAGACAGTACTCTCCAAAGTATACATGTGATGGGCTTGTTGGGGATACTTCTTAATCCGAAGCTTAGTAGAGAGCGAGAGCAATATCTTTGCCCAAAGAAATTTTGATTCCCTGAAATTAAAAGTTCACTATAACCGAGATACTAAAGAAGTCTCTACTCGTCGCGCCTAAATTGTCACATTTATTCTGCCGTGCTAAAGAAAAACGCCGCATGAACCTTTGGCAGTTGCCAAAATTCCTTTAATTAAATACGAATCTTTAGGAAAACTCGTGGATATTTTCCGTTCAATTTTTTGGATAATTATTTTCGTAATTAAATCTAAATTTTCTGAAAATTTTGAGAGAAAATATTCGCAGCTCTGCTCAAAAATAAACAATTTATTAGAGAAAATTTGGCAACTCTCGAATGTTCATGCGGCGTTCTTCCTTAGCACTGCAGTATTCCATTTCTCGTACCGCCTTATTTGCCATATGCCACACAATATCAAAGAGAGGCACCAGTTCTTCCAAGCTGTCATCCGCAGTTGAGAAAGACAACAACACCAGCCTGCGGAGTGCGGAGGATAGTAAATAAAAGGTTACCCCGATGGCCACATCGAATATATTTACGAGCATTCTTTAACCCATCATAGACAGAAAACATACACGCGCATCACGAAGTTAGCCCTTGAGTACTTGTATTCTCATGTCTTGTGGAGTCAATCCCCAAATACACATATTCCGTTTTAAGAACCGAGTTCTTTTATGAGAGGATGCGGGTGTTGATCTCAACACTGCCGTGCTGAGGAAAAACGCCGTATGAACATACGGACGTTGCCAAATGTCTCTTAAGAAAACAACCATTCTTTAGGAAATCTATGAATATTTTTCCTCGAAAATTTCAGGTACTGTAGATTAAAATACAAATAAAAGTCTATGAAAAATCGAGAGAAAAATAAATACAAGTCTCCTTAAAAACTCGTATTTTATCAGAAGAAATTAGGCAACGTCGGAAAGTTTATACGGCCTTTTTCCTTAGCATGCCAGAACAAGCTGGCGACGCCGATGGAGCTGCGAACGGCGCACGGTGGATCGAGTCAATTAGAGATGTCGGACATGAAATTTTTTAGTAAAACTGCAAATTTTGATGGTTAATTCGTCACATTTTAAATTTTAAGGGATACTCTTAGATGAAAATTTTACGTGGAAACCAACGGAATCACTTTTAAGACCTCAAAGTTTTGCAGAAACGGAGTTATGAGCTTTAACACACTGAAAAAAAATTATCGGCGTTTTCACCAAGGTCCGTTGGTACCTTTACCATCTCACTTTTTTTTACAAATTATTGGTAATTTTACCAAGACAGACTGGTAAGCTTACCTAAAAACCGGTATTTTTACTGTTTTTTTCAGGTAAGAATACCACTTTTATTGGTAATCAATTCCTGGTAACTTTGCCATTTTATCTCGGTAATTCTACCACAGCCGATAAAAATTATTGGCGTTTTTACCAAGGTCCAGTAAAATTACCGAGAAATTTCAATGATTTTACCGAGACTTCTCGGTAAAATTCCCAATTCCATAAATGGTAATTTTACCAAGAAAAAACTGGGATCAGATAGAACCCTGAATTCTAAATAATTTTACCCTTTTCTTAGTAAATACACCGAGATTTTTTTTTCAGTGCAGTTTCCAAATTTTGTCCCACCTCCCCCATTAACTCGATCCATTGAGCGGCGGACGGTACACGCATTGATGCATCGGTATTATCACTGGCGCCTCTAACGCGAGTCCAACGGGTCGTTTGGGCTGAAGACCGGATGGGTATCCTCTCCAGTCCATCCTCCTCCGCAGGTAAAGCGACGCGACATTTAGAAAAGTCTCCGCGTTCACGTGAGTGTTGCTCAAGTTACAAGTATTTCCACACAAAAAATCATATAAAAAATATGAAATTGGTGATTTTTGTGCGTCGGATTGATAACAGAAAGCTGTAGTTGCATTGTGCGTCACTATCAATCAGTGTTTGTTTACAAATATCAGGTTCGACACATTTCCTCGTTGAAGAGTTTGGTTCGCGCGCAGTTTTAAAGTTTAATTTTGACGTTTGTTTGTACGTGTGTGCTGACAGCCGTTACCATGGTAACATCGTTTTCTTGGGAAAAGCTCGTAAACCGATTGTAAAAAAAGCAAAGGCTTTCAACTGCATTGGGCTTACGGACCGAATCAAAAGTAAGGATGTTTACAACAGTTTTCAACTTACTCAGGTCGAAAGAAATGTTGTTTGATATAGGCTGGAGGCAGGGGTTGCGACAATATGCTCTCCCTGCATTGCGAAGATACAATTAGAACTCAATTTGGGGATTCACTTGTGAATAATGTAGTTGAAAATTATTTCGCTGTTCAATATTTCTGTTAAAGTTTGTTACTAATTTTCCCCATTTTTGTCTCGTCGCCTCACTCTTTGTAATTTACTTGTGCAAATCTACACACCCCTCCCCGTCTTCTTTGATTTACAAGACGCCCCCATGGCAAACCCCTATCTACAAGTGTAGGAAATTTACAGCTCTCTGTGCCCTGTTTCCCTCCAAAAAAATACGATTTCTTGTAAATTTTAAAAATATTGTACCTGTGGGGTGTGAGCGCCCCCAATAAGATCTGTTCCACTTTAGACCTTCAATTCAACGTTATCAATATACATCGAATATCTGACAGTATCTAGCTAAAGATATTATCTCCTATGTAAAATTCACGATTTTTGAAAAAACAATCATGAACATGATTTAGAATTAGCCCACCTAACCCCGAGTATAGTAGCCTCCGGGACCACCTAAACCTCCTCAGTGCGTAATACTTGACAGCTTCATGAGGTCATCTCTAAAATGGCTAGAAGTTCACCAGTTGCGAGCGTTAACACTGACGTTTCTAATGATAAGCGGATTGCTTCCTGATCGTTATTTATTCACTGCTGTAGCGCAAACAATGCGTTCATTGATTAGTTCGTTTCTTGACGGCAAGTTCGAGTAAGACTTAACCGCCAAAATCCGCGGTTGGTCAAGTAATTTTGGGCAAAAAAAAAGGTAGAGATCAATAAAAGATTGTTAAAATACGTCTTCTAAATTGTACTAACATTTTCGATGTGAAAACGTTTTTTGGCCCAAACATAGTTTTGGATCAAAAAAAAAAAAAAAAACTTTTCTTGTTTTTTGCTTGGTAAACATTTTGTTGAGTGAAGTACTTTCTTCTCCCAGTCAAAGAGAAGTGACATAGTCGATTTCAATTATCTTTAAAGAATCAAATAATTTGAATTAAAAAGAAAATAAACCATTTGAAATTAAAAAACGAACATTTGAATTAGAAAGAGAAAAATTTCCACTCAAAAAATATCGTCTACCAAAAAAAAATAACTCTTTCGAGAGGAATAATTTTGGTTCCCAGGAAGTCTTCTTTACATCAAAGTTTTTACTGTTTTTTTTTTTTTTTTTATAAGTAAAATACGGAGTTTAAAAAGTTTTTCAGCAACATGTTGCATCTATAGATAAGTGATAAAAACGTGAGCCTAAGATGCTTACTTTCTTTACGATTTTATTTTATTTACCAGCTGCTTGTCTTTTCTTTTTTAAGTGGATTATATTTTTCTAAAATATAACTTAGCAATGTATTTTTAGGTGATGCTCTAAAGATGGGACTGAGTTCCTGAAGTGCATTAGCACCTGAAAAATAAAATTGTAAAAAAATTACGCATCTTTGGCTCACGTTTTTATCACTTATTAAAAAACAAAGTGCTTTGATTATTTTCTTCAATGCGGTTTGATCACTTGAATCGTGAGAAAGTCGGCAGCGATCGATGCACCGATACGCAGCGCATCATAAACCCTTCTCGCCCCTATAGATGCGGCACAATGCCTCGGGCGATGTGTCACCTCGACCTTGAACAGATCGGAATGCACCGGGGTTGTCGCGGACCCCGGGGTCCGGACCGATGCCATGTGCCATGCGGGACTCGCACCGCACTCAAAACCGACTCCGTGTCTGTCGGGCCCATCATCATCGCTTCACGTACGACCTTCATGGACGCGTCGCCCGGTGTCGAATCATCATTTCCGAGTTGAGCTCCCTCTATTTTCATTTGTGAGCGGTATGACTCCAATTGCTCCTGGTTAATTGCATTAGTTGAAGCCCCCCCCCCCCCCCCCCTCCACTCTCATATACCGTGCGCCTCTCGTATTTGGTATTCTCGATCCAGAGGCAGGGAGGAAGTTACACTATCCACAGTCCACGGAGATGATGAAACGAGGCCAAAGTTATGCCGATTATGGCATTCATCGATCGTGAAGTGGACGTTTTTATGCTCAAAGGAACTATGTGCTCGCGGTGAGCTGTATAAGAGACAATGTAAAAGTGGATATAGTTCCTTTTGAGCAAAATGGAAAAGCGAGATTTGACATTAAGTCAAAAGGAACTGAGCGCTAACTCGTGAGCCGTGGACATGTGAAAAGAGCGTTGTGGACAGGGCTCATGAGTTAAAGACGAGCAAGAACGACAACGGAGATGGCTTCGTTACCGCTGACGTCACTGGCGCTTTAAAATCCCCATTCATTCTTATGGCCCTCAAGTAACGAGCACACCCCATATTTCCACTCGCACATAGTTCCATTCAGCATAAATACGTCCAAGTACCTAATGACATATGAGGGGGCACGGTATAAATGCGAAAAGTAGAATGCAACGGTTAGTCTTGATAGGGGTGCAGAAAATTTTTCAGTGTACGTTTTCACCAGCGGTCCATAGAAAAATTTCCGCAGTAAAGGTAATTTTGAAAAACAAAAGAAAAAGGGAAAAAAAGGAGAAAAATATCAGGTAACTGTACCAAAAAAAGGCAGTCTGGATAATATTAACAAAACATAAGCGCAGCTGTAATTATTTATATGAATATCAAGCATAATATAAATATTATGCAAGCAATACCTAATACATTTAAAGCACTTGTAGATTTTTCAGCGAGAAGAATGCACTTCTCACAATTTCAGATCGCTGACGCCGAAAATTCAAATTATTGCGGGCAATAAATGGCGCGCCCACAGACCCACGCGGACCTGATTTAGCGCCTTCAATGTTGTAGATATACCACAAACGTCACACTGTTACATTTACATTCCGATGTACAAATTGCCTATATTGCGCCTGTCAGAGTGTACACCGTCCACCCGCGATCGAGAAAATTCTCCTCGCGTGACTGTCTTGGTGAACAAGATCGTCATAAATATGACAGAAGATTAAGTAGTCATAGCGAAAATGTGGAATTTTGGTACGACTTACAACCATCCAATCCAATTTAAACGTTCCATATGCTAAGATTCAATCGAAAGTCCTAATTTTGGTTTCTTATGAATATCTTGGTTTTTTCTTGGAATAATCTTGGTTTTTACGCTGTTTCTGAGAGAAACGAAGGGCGAACTTGGTTATAGTATCATAAATTATTTTATTATGCCTACAGGTGACCTTTGAGTCTCAGACCCTTCTGTCAAAATTTGAAATCGGTGGAGGATCCCCACTGAATGGAGAACACAGCTCTGAGTTGATGGGAAACTGAATGGTGGAATCTTGACTGGGGACTTCGGAGAAAAACTGTTAATTTTACAAAGTCAAGATGCCTCGTTGTATTCCAAGACACATTTTCAACCAGATCGTTTCGTCGATCACAGGTAAAAAATTTACAAATCACAATTTTAGAAAGTTGGGGACCTGTACTTGATACATCACTATTCAATACTGGGAATAAGCCAAAAATTGCAGGTTCAATAATTGCTTCGTGTTTTATTATGCGGTTGATGATGAAAAGCTAAAAATGAGTGAATGAAAGCACTCTTGCCGCTCCATTTCAATGTAGTAAGCATTTTAAATGGAGATCAAATGGTTTAAAAGGCCTAAAGAAGAATAATTAATTGAAGTAAATTCAATCTCAGACATATATATTTGATAACTTATATGTAACAATGGCGGATGTGAAAAATTATCTTTTCGAAACACATTCAAAAAACTGTTTTGGCATCGAGAAAATTTTGAGAAAATACTTGAGATGTGATCTTCGAGATCTGTACATTATGCCAGAACCAAACATTAAATTTTTGTGTGAACAAAACAGTTTTTTAAGCGTGTTTCGAAAAGGTAATTTTTCACATCCGCCATTGTTACATATAAGGCCTCATTTGTGCATTTCTGATATTTGAGGCGTGCCAGGAATTCAAATAGGGGTATTGCTCCCATTTTGATCAACACTTTTCCAGGACAGTATGTTAAACTCCTGGATATCGACGGTGAAACTACCAAACCACGTATCTCGTTTGCGGTGTTTAAAAATCTACGCTCACATTTTATTTTTTTGAAGTAGACCAAATCAATATCATTCCTTGAAATTTTCACGGAATTTTCTCCGCACAAAGAGGAAAAATCACAGAAATTTTCAAGACTGGATGTTAAGTAGTTTTTCATTTAAAAAATAAAGTATGACAGGAAGTCTGCGACGTCGCAAACCGAGATACGTGGTTTGGTAGTTTCACCGTCGATATGTAACCAATTAAAGACCCTAAACAAAAAACTTCGCAAGACTAGCTTTTTCTCCTCTTGTGCTATATTTTCAATATACGAGTTCTTTTAATACCTTTTACGGGAGATCTACCACAGCGTTACGGAGCGTTACAGGGAATGAGTTGGGGGATGTCAAAAAAACCGCAAACGTAGCAATACGTAATTGGACGTATTTCTATCAAACGGAACTATGTGCATAAAGACATGAGCCCTGAGACCAATTAGAATATGTGCATAACAGGGCTCACGTCATAATTCACATAGTTCCGTTTGACAGAAATACGTCCAATTTAGGGACGGCCCCTAATAGAATTGACTTGTATTCGGCAGCGTTCCTGACCCTCCTGCTCTCAGGGATCTGGCTGGGATGGATGTCGGCGGTGCTGCCTAAGTTCCGCGGCGGCGAGATCCCCATCCCGATGACGACGGACGACCTGACCTGGACGGTGGCGCTCATGGACTTCGGGAACCTCCTCAGCCCCATCCCGACCGGCTACCTCATGGACCGCTACGGCCGCCTCCTCACCCTCCGTCTGGCCATGATCGCCTTCGTCGCCGCCTCCGCACTCGTCTTGGCCGCCTCCGCGCCCTACCACCTCTTCCTCGCCCGACTCCTCGCCGGCATCGGGAAGGGCGTCGGCTTCACGGCGGCCACCCTCTACGTCGCCGAGATCGCCGGCGCCAAGATCCGTGGCGCCCTCTCCGGCGTCTTCATCGTCATGCTCATGGGCGGCACCGTCGTGAGCATGACCGTCGGGCCCTACGTCTCCTTCACGACGCTCAACGTCATCACGGCCGTCTGCCCGGTCGTCGGGCTCTTCCTCACGCTCTTCATCGTCGAGTCGCCGTACTACCACCTCATCCGCGACGACCCCGCCGCCGCCGGCGAGGCCTTCGCCCGGGTCCGCGACCAGTCCAAGGGCGCCGCCAATGAGGCAGAGTTCGCCCTCGTCAAGAGGAAGGTCGCCGAGGATATGAGCGGCCAGAAGAGCATCCTTGACTTGTTCACCGAGAAAGGTACGGATAACAAACTAAAATAGGTTTTAAGTTTCATTTGTTTATCTGATATTCCTACGACTAGAAAAAAAGCACACGATTTACCGATGAACGAATAACAAGTCCCGAGATTTGAAGGTTATTTGCGCGGTGATGTCTTCAGTTAGCACCAATCAGCTGAAACGACACTAGGAGCTATATAAATCCAACTGACAACGTTGACTAAATTCCGTAAAAATATTTTTACATTTTTTCTATCGCCCAAATGTGATTGTGGGTTTCATTTATTGTTTCGTATTTAAGAGGTCGTAAATCGTTACAAAGAAGAATAGGTTTACTCGATTCCCTGTACACGTAGAAAAATTTTCTACTACACCTTTAGAAACTTCTCATCGAATGCTCTCTCGAAACAACTGGAATCTTTGTTGTCCCATCTGATTGTCAAGACAAGAATTGCATTGAGGCAACAAGGATCCTGGTTGTCTCAAAAGGGAATTTGATGAGAACTTCTTGTTAGTTACAGAATATTTTTTTCTGTGTAATTTTGTTTCAGACTCCCTGATTTCCTCAGATTACTTACAAATCATCATTTTTCCAGGTCACTATCAGTGCCCTCGCTATTCTCGGCTTCCGAGCCGTGTTTAAACCCCGATAATCTGAGATTCTATAATTAACTGGTTTAATGTTAGATTTCAATTTTCAACGATGACAACATTTCCAAAACCTAGTCCTCAACCTTGACCTCAGAGTGCTATGATTTATTGAGCAGCTTGATATCAGTCCACTCTACTCCTATTTTTCGAAGACGGACCCTGGGAAAAAAATCAGTTAAGCCGTCTTTTTGGTGACAATCAGAAAAAATGACATGAGCGCAGGTTAAAATATTTCTCTTTTCTCTTGTTCTTTTCAAGGTAACCGAAGAGGTTTGATCATCATCCTAGTGCAAGGGTTCCTACAACGTTCCGGCGGGATCAGCTGCATCCTGGCGTACGCTTCGACGACCCTGCCGGGTGACTCCTTCTGGCAAGGCAAGATCTCCGTCATGGTGTTCTCCTGGATAATGGTCGTCTTCGGGCTGGTCGCCCTCTCCCTCGTCGACCGTTTCGGGCGCAAACCCCTCCACCTCATCTCCTGCGTGGGCCTCACCCTCGTGACCGGCGTCTCTGCCGTCTACTACTACTTCTACCAGAAGACCGAGGTAAAAATGCGTAGCGCTAAGTAAACCGATCGTTTCTACATCGGGCTTTGTGTTGAGTGGATAATTTGCAGGTGTCTGAAATTTTGTAAATTTCATGTTTAAAATGAAACTGCTAAGAAACCTGAGTACGAGGATATCCTTGATTTTTAGACCGCCGCCCAATGCATACCCCAATGTTAACTTGCACTCTGTGTAATTACGCCACGTCCTTTTGAAACTAAACGGTTGAGTTTTTCCCATATTCAGACTTTTCCGCTACGCTCATCGTGATTTTTGAGCCACTTTCAAGAAGAGACGACTCTTCTTTTGGCTCCAGGAAAAGCAACACGCTCATTATCCGGGAGCATCAGGAAATACACCAGAAAATCAAAGATGAGCCGGAAATCACAGTTCCTTAGTACAGAATATGGTCCAAATGTATGATGATAACTCTCGGAGTTGTAGGAATTTGACCGGAAAACGCTAATCATCGTATATTCCAGTGTTGCCATTTCTCGGAATTGATCCGAAGTTTAAAACTTCTCAAATAATCGGAACTTTTTCCGGTATCTTCGAAATTCCTGCTTTTGGAATTCTTCGGAATTTTCACGGAATTTTGGGATTTTTCGTCATTTTGACCGATTACTTTTATCTAATTTAACGATCTTCGGGACTAAATCCAGGCGTATTTGTGATTTTTTCGCCGGAACTTTTGAAAAAATCGGAATTTTTCTCGGAACTTTTCGAAATCGGAATGAATTCCGGGAACCCCGGAATCTTTGGTAAAATTAAAGGTGTGTTTTGACTTTCGTCTCCAGTTTAGCTTTAGATGTTTGAGTTTTTGTGGTTAAGAGTCCTGTGGTCTGTTTCAGGTGGACGTCTCGCAGTTCATGTTCGTTCCCCACGTGGGCGTGGTGCTCTTCGGGGTGTTCTACCCGGTCGGCGTCGGGCAGATCCCGCACACCCTCCAGAGCGAGCTGTTCCCGACGAGCGTCAAAGGCCAGGCCTCGGCACTCATGACCATGGCCTTGGCCATCTCCTCCTTCATCGTCAACAAGGTCTACTTCGCCGTCGACCGCGGCCTCGGCGTCTACTTCATGTACCTCATCTTCGCCCTCAGCAACTTCCTCAGCATGGTCTTCACCGCCTTCTACGTCTTCGAGACCAAGGGCAAGACGCTCGAGGAGATCCAGCATTTCCTCAAAAAGTAAAGTAAAACTCCACCATTGGCGGATGCAGCAAATTGGCAAAACTGTCTTTTTTCTCCATTTAAACCTATGGAAATGTATCGATTCTTGGAGAGGCCAAGTGCTCCGACAAGAATCGATTCTTAAGCATGGGATTAAATGAAGGAAATCCGGTGTTGCCAAATAGCTGGATCCGCCTCTTAACTTCACGCTTTCTGGGACTCAAGCAGATGCGCCCTCGTGCGCGCAAACGTACACGGAATCGTGTATTAAGGACGAGTTTATGGTCATCCTTTCCTCAGAAACACCTCATCTGAAGAGGTGACACTAGGTGACAGTTCGTGAGCCAAAAAAACTCGATTAAAGTACAATTGGACGTATTTCTGCCAAACGGAACTATGTGCACTAAGACATGAGCCCCGAGACCCATAAGAATATTTGCTTAAAAGGCCTCATGTCATAATGCATATAGTTCCGTTTGGCAGAAATACGTCAGATTGGCCACTAGATAAGGTCTGAAGTGAGAAGAAAACGTCACATATTTTCTCTTCAAAATCTTACAGAGAAAATAATTTTCACACGGGAATTTTGAAATCGACTTCTGACGAGACATTAACAAGGCATTTAAACATGGATCGAATGGAAGATTGATTAAACATATGACGTCGATTGTAGTTTTGCCATTTAAAGATTGTTAATAGAAAACACGTAAATCTTGGTCAGGAGTTGATTTTCAGACTTCCCGTTGTATGATTTGTTTTCCTTGTGAAATTTTGCAGACAAAACACGTGGCATTGTGCTTTAATTGGACGTATTTATGATAAAAAGAACTATGTGCATAGGGTTTGCGTGTAACATAGTTCCTTTTAGCATAAATACGTCCAATTCATACCCTGTCCAGAGGCCCATTTTGCGAAGTTTCACGTGACAATCGTCGTCTCCTGGACGAAGGAACGTAGCTCCAATCCAAGGTTGCCAAATTGACTAAACAGTCAATTTATTTAACAAAAATGTACCTGTGCGATTTTCATTTAATTTTGTTATGAAATCTGAGGAAAAATCAAAGAAATCTTCAGTTATA
Organism: Bemisia tabaci; assembly: GCF_918797505.1. NCBI lineage: Eukaryota > Metazoa > Arthropoda > Insecta > Hemiptera > Aleyrodidae > Bemisia > Bemisia tabaci. The sequence continues at coordinate 11,734,542 of NC_092794.1, read as the reverse complement.
GAAATGCCCAAGATTCTCCCGGTTGATATGCAATTTGCGAAGGGTTCGGGTTAGGAGGGAGTTAAGTTCTTTCCTGAGGGAAACTACACATTGTTCATTTACTCAAGAGTGGTTGCATATCCTTTAGGAATTTTCTGTGAATTTTCTTCGGAATCTGTCGAAAATTTGCTGAAAATTTCGTTGTGTAGATTTGTATAAAAAAGAAGCTGTCAAGTAAATCTTTGAAACGTTCGCAATGCCCTCTGGCCCTCACTCCTTCGTATTTTTTACATAGTGATGAAGGAGTTCCGAAGAGACTGCCAATTTCCAGAGACCAACTTCCGATGATTGCTTCTCATTTATTGTAGTTACTAAGTTATTCTAACGACTGTCAGGAAAAATTAGAGGAACTGGCCTCACGGTGCCCCTCAGATAAGAGCATACAAGAAGTATGAGCAGAGTAGGTAGGTTCTTTTAATTAAGATCGTTCAATAAAATCATTTCACAGTCGGTATTAAAGGGGAAAGTAAAAGGAGCTTTGCAATGTAAATACTCAGGTCAAATTCATAATTTTAGTGTACCTTGAAGACTGATTTCGATTGTAGCGGATATATTTTCTTATATTGTATTGATAGAATTTTAATAAATGAATATTTTTTCAAGGTGAACAAATCTTAGCTTTTCCTTTGACAAATATCTCTTTAGAGAGGTTATTAGTCTACAGCTGTCACTTTCTTGAAATTCATTTCCTTATATCAATGACGAGGCAGAAAAAATCAACATATTTTTCATCGTATTTGGACTACCTATTATACATTAATCATAAAATTATAAATGAGGGCTCTGGCACTGAAATAAGTGAAAAACAAAAACTTGGAAGAAAAGTCTATTGTCCATATATTCTATAGAAAATATTCTAAAATTTTGATTACTTCTTCCTACACATTTAATCTTGAGTAATCGCTTGTTATTATTTCGTAGTGATAAGGGAAAACGCAGTATATGTTGCGAAATTTTCTTATCTAATGGATGCGATATTTTGCTCTCCGATCGAGCCACCAGACATCACATATGAATAATCCTATGGAGAAAAGGACATGCCTATCGAGTGCTGCTAGGATAGTAAAACTCTCCGGCGCTACTGCTCCAATGAAAATTCACACAACTTTAGTAAGTGACTGTAGCACGAAATGTGCAGGAGAACAACTTCATAAACTAGAACATCTTAGAAGGCAAATATGTCTGATCAACACTTCTAATTGACACTGAGACACACCCATAGTTGCAAAATCTCATCAGCGACCGCAAATGGGATAGTGCCCAGTGGCGACGCGTAAAAATGATCCATTATCAATATTTACCCATTTCACGCTATGGTAAAGAATCGATTCACAAGGTGTTCGTTGCGAACAAACTGTTTATCCATCCTTTTTCATGGGTTTATACGCCACGCCACGACACTGATAGTGCCCTCTCTACGCATAAACCACGAAACAAGGTACGATGGAAATTGTACTTTTTCAAAAAGCACCTTCAAACTCTTTAATTTCGCGTTCTATCTAATGATAAAAACTTTTTTGTCAAAATCTCACGTCGAAACCCCTTCACGAGAGTTTGGACAGTGATGAGCGATGAAACAATCAAGTTAGACGAAATTTCGTCGGTCCGTCTGATTTGAACGTAAGAATAGAGGGGTTTCACCTTGGCCTTCGAAGATAATGTTCGCATAAATTTTTAATTTTTTTCTTTTCGTATTTTTTGCTGTAACTACGCCATTGTTTCCTCGCTATGCAGTTCTAAACTCGATACCGTTCACTAACATCATGCGAGTTTCTAGTTTCTAAAATCCAAAAATCCGACAAGATCTAATGCGTGATTTCGGTCTTGAAATTTGAACTCGTAACGATTGAGTGATGGTGATATTCGAAAAAAGGATTAAGTTCCATCGTAGATCTCGATAGGTAAGGTTTATACACATATTTTTCAAGCAAAAACCTACTAATAGAAGCTTTACTTCGACACCGAAAGAAAAGCATCTGAAAAAGTGACCTAATTGCAGCAGAAATATTCTAGAATTTGCCGACAAAAAGATTTCTCTTGAGTTAGGAATTATACAGTTTGAATCAAGCTGACTTCTGCTTGATTCATTGGTATGTGACACACCTAGTGATATGAATATCACATATTATATTCTTCAAACAGCCGAGAAAAAAACAAGGTATGCTACAACAAACAAACAAAGGTAATCAAAGGTAAAAAAAGGCCTGAAAGTACACGGGAATAAATTGAGACCAACATTGAAACATAAAGCATGAAATATGTACATGTAAGTCGCGAACCACAATTTTCATCGTCGCTAGACCTTTTTTTCACATCAGACTATACAAAGAATATTGAGGAGAGAGATTATTATTACTGACTGGTTTGTCACATCGACAGCGTCATTTTTTGTTTTCGTTTTTTATCTCAATGATTTTTAGATCGAGTTTGTTGATGGAGGACCTTCACTACGTTTCTCGACATTTGAGCGTGGAGCGACAACCAGTGGACGACAGAGACCCTAACTGAAATCGCATACTCAGTTTCAGAGAGCACTTATCGACTTTTCAACCTTCTTCCACAGTTGCAGAAAAAATGGTCAATTTTGAGGGGAAACATATTTTTAAACAACTCCTATGCTCTGTGACAGGTAATACCATCAATGGAAATACTAATTAATTCATAATCTGAAAGAGCACAACGTCGAAACGCAGTATTCTGATTTAAGCATAATGGAATTAAATAGCACCAGGACTTCAAATTTTGATTACGGATTTTGCGGTGGGTCATTTTTCGAGAAATCAAAACACTTAATCCTGAATTGGACTATATTTTGCACTAAGGAAATAAAATTCTAGCCCTATCTGTAAAAACACTCATGTGCAAAGGGAAACTAATGGTGCATACATCGCTCTTAAACTGAGCCAGATATTGTAGTTCCAACTTTCAAAATGCAGTCCAATTAGAGTCCCCGCCAAATAAGTTTGCGCACTTTTAGATTGCAACAGAAGCTCTGCCATCTTGTGTCTTGCGTTAACCTTCAATGCTATACTGACGTCAAACGATCCTCTTTCGCAGTCTAAGATGCAGTCTCTGTAGACTTATTTGACCTGCAAGCCAATCATTGAAATGTTGTGTTTGTCGGACGGAAATACAAGTAGATGGCATAGATGAAATGGCGGAGTTTGATTGGTCGACTAGATCTCATCGCTGCTTTGTCATGCCTTATGTCGGGTAAAATTGCCGATTATAGCTAAAGGCACTTCTTGAGTTCCCAAAAAGTCGTCAATTCTACCCGACAGAGCAGCGATAAAACATGACCGACCAATCACACGCCGCCATTTCACCAATGTCATCTATCATCTATATCCGCCCGACGGACTCAAAATTCCGATATTCGACATGCTGGCCTCCGCCTGGATGTCTACTGAAACAGGCTGGCCAAAAATCAGTACTTTTTCAATACCTCCATTTGACGACATTCGAAAAATTTCGACAATTTGAAATTCTCGCTGGAAATGCGATAAAAATGACGTACACACAAAAGTTCGTGTGAGGATAAACTGACTGCACAATCGCGATCTTTCAGGCGAACACTACTTTAGGAGTCAACGTGGTGGGGATTGCATACTTTACAGGCGTTATGAAAAAACACGCGTGGTATGAAGGACGAAATTCCGGACCTTTTGGCAGAATTTCCGCACTTTTTCAGTACTTCCGAACCGCCCTTGACAAATCAGTACTATTTCCGAAAGTTCCGAACTAGTGCACACCCTACAAAATTCCGGACCTTTTGGCAGAATTTTTGAACTTCTTCAGTACCTCCGAACTCGCCCTTAACAAATCAGTACTATTTCCGAAAGATCCAGACTAGTACACACCCTGCTCTACCTCATATTTGCCGTTGTTGCAGCGTTCCTGACTGTGTACGCGTCCGGGGCCTGGCTGGGCTGGGCCTCGGCGGTGCTTCCGAAGCTAGCTGCCGGCGAGATCCCGATCGCCATGAGCCCGGAGGCGGTGAGCTGGACGGTGGCGTTCATCGACGTGGGGAACCTGCTGAGCCCGCTCCCGGCCGGCTGGCTCATGGACCGCTGCGGCCGCATCTTCGTCCTCCGGGCGGCCGCTCTCGTCTACATCCTCGCCGCCGTCCTCGCCCTCGCCGCCTCCGCCCCCGTCCACCTCTACCTCGCCCGCCTCCTCGCCGGCGTCGGCAAGGGCGTCGCCTTCACCGCGGCCACCCTCTACGTCGGCGAGATCGCCGGCCCCGCCATACGCGGCGCCCTCTGCGGCGTCTGCGCCCTCATGTCCCTCGCCGGCACCCTCACCAGCATGACGCTCGGACCCTTCGTCTCCTTCCAGGCTCTTAACTTGGTTCTTCTCGGTAAGATAATCTCGTTAGACTTCTGTTCACTATAATAGCGCTTTGGGCGCTAGATAGGGGAAAATGAGACCGTAGAAAGTAAGAAGAAGAGAAAGAGAGAAGTCATAACAGCCATGCATACAATGCTCAATTTCCGAGTGAGAGTGTTCTAACTGCCTTATCCGGCTAGTGCCCACTTTCTGGAGTCCCTGTGGAAAAAAAAAACACTGAGTTCATTTTTCATCTGAAATATCTCGAAAACAAGGAGAAAATAGGTCGGATATTTCAGAAATTAATTTTCCAGTTTTCTTTGAAGAGATTGATGGGTTATTCATGACGCCAAAAGTCATATTTCAAGATAAAAAAAATTCCAGGTCGAACTATTCGACGTTTTTGAGAAAAAGTGTCACCATCAATCTCTTCAGAAAAATCTGGAGGGTTGATTTCTGAAATTTCCTACGCAAAATTTTTTCCTTGTTTTCGAGATATTTTCGATGAAAAGTGAACCCCGTGTTATTTTCCATAGGGGTCCCAGAAAAGGGACACCAGGCGGATCAACCAATCAGAGACGACTCGTAAAAGTAGGGGGTGCCACTCGTCCCGCAATTCAAATTGCTGCTCTTGTTTCCTCTTTGAACTGAATGAACCGTGTGTTTCAGGGATCCCGCTGGTGGAGCTGGTGCTGAGCTTCTTCATCGTCGAGTCGCCGTACTTCTTCCTGATGCGCGGCGACGACGAGGCCGCGGGCGACGCCCTGGCCGACCTCCGCGACCCCAACCGCCCGACCCTCACCTCCGAGGAGCTCTCCGCGATGCGGGCCAAAGTCCTCGAAGCCCGCAACGAGATCGGCACCTCCGCGGGCTACCCGTTCTCTCGCCTCGTGGGCACCCGCGCCAACCGCCGCGCCCTCCTCATGGTCCTCGTCACGGGCGTCCTCGAGCGGGCCGGCGGCATCTCCTGCATCTACGGCTACGCCTCCACCACCCTCCCGGCCGCCCGTGGGATCCAGCGCTCACAGTCATGGTGAGCACCGTTAAAGAAAGCAAATTCTTGGAAACGATGAGGTTATCAGAGAGGGAGGACAACTCGTAATAACTTAGGGGCCGTCCATAAATTCCGTCACCCATTTTTCCCCAATTTTTCAACCTTCCCCCCCCCCTCCATCTCCGTATCCGACCGTCATCCACTGCTAGACCCCCCCCCCCCCACCACACACACACACCTAAAAAGCCTAAAGCTTTGTCTATCAATTTCAATAGTCAGTAGGGAGTCTACTGAAACAGGCTGGCCAAAAATCAGTACTTTTACAGTACACTGGGGGAAAAAAACACGTTGGATCTAGAGTCCAGACTCTTAAAAACATCGACAAGAAAAAATACTCTTGATTCAATCAGATTTAAGCTTAAATCAAGAACCAAGCCTCTTAATTTGAGCGGATTTCCTTTTGATTTAAGCTTAAATCTGATTGAATCAAGAGACCTTTTTCTTGTCAATGTTTTCAAGAGGCTGGACTGTAGATCCAATGTGTTTTTTCTCCAGTGTACTTTTTCAGTATATTCCCAAGAAATTTAGTACCTCTTCAACATAAAAGAATTCAGTATTTGAAGAAATTCAAAAAATTTCAAAAATGTTAATTTCTCCCTTAAATTACGACAAAAATTACAAAAATTCCGGACCTTCTTGCGAAATTTCCGTACTTTTTCAGTATTTCCGGACCGCCCTCAAAAAGTCAGTACTATTTCCGGACTTTCCGGAAATTCCGGACTTGTAGAGACACCCTGAATCATCCCGCGGGAGGGGGGGGGGAGGAGGAGTACATCCTAGTTTCCTTCATTGGTGTGCTTGATTTCTGGACTGTTGCAGGTCTTCTCCTGGCTCTGCGTCATCTTCGCCCTCATCGGGATGAGCCTGGTCGACGGCTGCGGACGTCGCCCGCTCATGATCCTCTCGACCTCGGCCCTCACCGTCATCCTCCTCGTCTCGGCCGTCTTCTACTTCTTCTACGAGCGGCCCGCCACCCGCGACCTCGCCTCCCACTTCGACTACGTCCCGCACGTGGGGCTCATGCTCTACGCGGTGTTCTACGCCATCGGCGCCGGCCAGGTCCCGCACACCCTCCACTGCGAGCTCTTCCCGACGTCCGTCAAGAGCCAGGCCTCCGCCGTCGCCACCATCTTCCTCGGCGTCAGCTCCTTCGCCACGACCAAGATCTACCTCCTCGGGGCCCAGGTGGCCGGCTTCTACTTGATGTACCTCGTTTTCGCTCTGGCCAGCTTCGCCAACATGCTCTTCTGCGTCTTCTACCTCGTCGAGACCAAGGGCAAGACCCTCGCGGAGATCCATAGGATTCTGAGCCGGTAGTCGTCGAAATTGGACGTATTTCTGCTAAACGGAATTATGTGCATTACGACATGAGCCCTGAGACCCATAGGAATATATGCATAACAGGGCTCACGTCACAATGCACATAGTTCCGTTTGGGAGAGATACGTCCAATTAATGGGTCAGTTGCGCTGGTTACATAATCATGTCTTTATGCTTGATTCTTTCAGATTAATTGAAAATAATAAGATCTGCTCAGTGCTGCCATTTTATTTTAACAAAGATTCCGAGTTTCCTGGATTCATTCCAATTCCCAAATTTGCGAAAAAGTTCCGATTTTCAAATTCGGGAAAAGTTCCGGACAGTCCGAATGTCTAATTTTATCAAGAATTCTTCACATTTGATCAAATAGTCGTAAGGTGACCGAAAACCATAAAATTCCGAAAATAGCTGAAGGAATTTTGAGATTCCGGGAAAAGTTCCAATAATCTGAAAACTTCCGAAATTCGGAATTAACTCCGGAAAATGGAAGCTCTGATGTGTCCAAACAACTTTCTAAGTTCAATATTATCCGAGATATCGCGCTTTGAAAAATTCGGTTTCTGACGTCATCCACCGCGGGAATGACACCCTTGGTTTCTTCCACCTTGCTTTCATCAGTCAGGGAAATACACATTTGCTCTGGTTACTCAACGTGTAACTCGGATGAAAGCAAGGTGGAAGGAACCAAGGGTGTCACTACCGCGGTGGATGACGTCATAAACCGAATTTTTCAAAGCGCGATATCTCGGTTGATATTGAACGTAGAAAGATGTTGTTTCGACAGATCTGAATATTTGTAGCTGATCGACAAGAATCAAGCATCAGAACACGATTCTGAGACCAGAGCAACTGACCCACTGAACAGATTTTCGTCGCTTCTCTGGCGTAAGGGCGTATTTCAGTTCCCACATGAGCTCCGGAAAGCTTAAAGTTACACGGAAAACGCGGCTCTCGTGGAAATTGAGATACGCTCTTACGTCAGAGAAGCAAATAAACCGCATGAAACGTTGCCTAATTTTTTTCCAGGTTCCTTCTTTTTGACGGAGAACCAAGCAGTATTAAGACTTAAAACTTTTGCGAATATATTCTTTGGAGTCCAGAAGTTATGCAGAAGAATTTCCGAAGCGGTATGTCCGTAAGTTTTCTGTTATGAAGTCAGAGCATGGGAGGAAGTTAGACAACAAGTAGTGCTGTTCAGCTGATTCTGGTTATTTCTAGTGGCGATTTTGCAAGTTGGCAACACTGTCTTTCCTCCATTTAAACCCTTTAAAAAAGTCGATCTTAGGTGAGGAAAGATTGTTTTACACACATTCGAATGAGAAAAAAACAGTGTTGTCAACCTGCCAGACAACCCTTTGCCATGGCAACTATATCTGATCAAGTTGAAAAGGTTACAAGTTCAATTTTTGTTTTACTTCGTTAGATCGATTGCCAGGCCACCAGAAGAACTTCGTAATTATCGTATAATCATGTATGTGCCTAAAATTTTTGTTAGTCTTCGATAAATATTTGACATTTTTTACTAACGTTTCTACACATTCATAATTATATAAATGCGTACGTTTCTCTTTAATGTTGATTTTCGAACAGACGAATGCGAAAAACACTAATTTCTCAATAAAAATTTGAAATTGAAAACTTTCGATTGGGAATTGTATTTAATGTGATATTTGGATGCGGATATACAATCTGCAATGCTCAGTTTTTAGGTGTGTTTAAGAGTTCATTCAAAATGATCCCAAGCGCCGCCGCGCCGGAGACGTGAAGTGAAGCCTCGTGGAACGAGGACAGAAAATTGACTACCTCTCTGCAATGCGAGCATTATTTCAGCAATACTTCCTGCTCAACAACTACCGTTTCAATCGAATCGAGTTGCAATGACCAATTGCTCTGCACCAACCTACGTAGTTGACTGATATGAGGCTGAGGCATCTTTGTCTAATTTACACCATTTAACCGTCGCAGCGCCAAAACATTTTTGTGCTAAGCGAAAATGTTCTCTTTAAAAATTCCAATTGACTTAATATCCAAATAATACTGCCTTTCACAGCAGAATCTGCTTCAATACGTCCAATATACAGTTTGTTCTATAAAAAAAGTACCCGCCAATAATAATTTCCAACAGTTAATTTTGTCCAAAAACGTGAAACATTGTCAAAAACATTGGTCATTTAAAGTGGGACTTTACAACTATTACCGATATTTTGAACACGTTAAGCACTAGAGGGGGGCACATTGGGCTAATGCACAGGGTATAAATTGGACTGCATTTAGCAATAATTGGGAACTACAGTTTCTGGTTCTTCCGTAAAAACACTTACGAGCATAGGGAAACTAATGGTACTTGCGTTGTTCCTAAACTAAGCCAAAGATTATAGTTCCTAATTACAAAATGCAGTCCAATTAAAGTACCAAATATTATATTTCCTCTTCAAAATTTTCCTTGAAAAGCGATTCACACAACGAGAAGTTTAGAGATCAACTCCTGAGCAACATTATTGATAAATACACTTAAGGCTGATCAAACGTAACTGAATTACTTCTTGTATTAATCAAAATTTAGTGTTGAGTTTCCTCTCTGTATATCTCCACCTAGATTGATGCACTTTTACATGCCGGCGAGTAAAGAGTACACTGGGAAAAAATCGTCACGGGCTAAGTAGACATACCGTCCGTTCCGGGCTCAGAAGCTGGAAGTTCCGGGTGCTGAAACCGTAGTTCAGATTGCTCCGGGTTCTACGCCCGGAACTTTCAGCCTCTGAGCCCGGAACGTGGACAGTATGCCTATATAGCCCGTGAGTACGGCTTCCACGGCTAGAATTTTTTTCCGGTTTATCATGATTGACACGATTAGATTTTTCGACTGGACGTCGCTGCGAACACAGTTCCGAGATGGTGCCCATCGGCAAAATCGAATGCAGTGCCGAGGACTGAGTAATGAAAAAAGGTAAAATCTGTGCAAATCGAAGAGCGATGACCCCGACCTAACTGGATTGACAAAATACTCATTATTCCGGATGGTGGCGGGTCATCCAAGGATTACTTTCCAAATTCTTGTGGCACAAGTGAATAGCAGTGGTCATTACCTCGCCGATCGCAGCTAACACCATCCGCGATTCTCCAAGTTCGGAAATAGCTTCCTGACCTGGGCTCGTTATTTCAATTTAATCAGCGAAAACCTGCCCTTGAGCTCAGGTGCTTCCTATTGTTTAAGCGAACCGTGAACTTGTGCTGTGAATTGTGTGTTAGAGTATGAAGAACCTGTGTCATCGTTCATCTTGAACTTCCCCACAGGATGGTCCAGATATGAATGGTAAGCGTTTCTACTATTTCCACGTGATTTTCCCGTAGTCGCACGAGAATAGAAACGACAGAATCGACACTGAATAGGGTAAAAATTAAATCAACGCAAGGTAAGTTTCTTCATCAGGATTTCACGAATGAAGCGTTGATCATGTTTCCAAAAGTCAAAATCAAATTCACCGTACCAACATTCGAGAGTTGCCAAATTTCCTTGGATAACATGTTTACTTCGGCGGAGAGTTATTCTTCTTTATATTGTAATTCTCAAATGTTTTGAATAAAATTGTAAACAAGATTGTCCGGATAATATTCCGAATTTTCCTAGTGGATTCGTTTTTTATTGAAGGAGATAATGTAACGTAAGGCTCATACGGCGTTCTCCTTACCACAACAGAATGATTGATTAAAATTAGAATCAGGAGAATTCGAGCTTCCGGTTGCAAAAAAACCAAAATCAACTCAACACCAAACGTACATCGGGAACAAACTGTGATACGTCTGAAAAATTGAAATTTCTATCCCTAAAAGACTTTTACCGCCTTAAATACACGGCAATTTCAAAATGATCAATAAAAATTCGGTTCATTGAAGTATTACTTTATCGAAAAATACACTGAAATTAACGTTGCGACGACCGATTGGCTGAAGTAGAATTTGAGTGTTTACAATATATCGGAAAGTTTAGAATTGACAACTGGGGACAACTGGCTTTTTCTCAATTGTCAATAACATTTGAAAGTTTTTGACGTGTCTGGTTCTGCTTACTTTTACGTGAAAGGATGTGAAAATATTTACTAATATTTTGCCCTGATTGGTGATCAGTCGGTTCCTTTATCGATACAGATTGACTTCAATCAATGAAGCAAGAAAACCATTTTTTTCAAAGTGACTCTAAATGATAAATGGCCAGAAGTTGAAGACAAGAGTTAATTACTGACATTGTGCAAGTGCATCTCAGCTTGTCAATCTTTTGATTCCAGTTGTCACTAACTCCTAATGACCGTCGTAACAGCTTGGCTGGCGGATAACCCGCTGCCAATTTGAATCCATCTTCGTCCTCAAAGTAGTTCTCAACGATAATTTGTGTTAAAATGTAAAAGCATTTTAGTCATTCCTGTTGATATTTTGAAGCAACCCGACCAAATTTTAAAATGATCTTCAAAATAAAAAATCACACCAAATTTTGACCGACAAGACACTCAAAAATCCGAATCACCCTATTCTACGCCTTTATGCGAACCTTAAAAAAAGGGCGGGTCACACAGGTTATGACCCTGAGAATCGGGACTCGCGGTCAAATTTTCCTATGGACGTCATTCTGCCAAACGGAACTATGTGCATTGAGACATGAGCTCTAAGACCCATAAAAATACATGCATAACAGGGCTCACGTCATGGTGCACATAGTTCCGTTTGGCAGAAATACGTCCCTATGATCTCATCAACATAAAAATTACGCAGAATTTTGACCGGATGAATTTTGCATACTTAAAATGAATCGCTTAGAGGATAAGGCGCATAATTGCAGTTTTTGCTATTTCCAGAAAAACGTGTTTAAAGTTTCTAAAATTATATGAATTCTTACGGCAGAAAGAAGGTTCAAACTTATATTTTTGATGCTTAAAAATTGGATTTCATGGGTGAATTTTCCACAGAATTTATTTCAAACCTAGATTTGGTTGAAATAACTGATATCTCAATATTTTCGAAAACTGCACTTATGCGTCTTGTCCTCCAAGCCCCTCAAATCAACGTTCGTTCCTTCTCATGAAAGACAGCGAGTTTAAGCACGGCCGTACAATGAGCGATCAAACAGCGGCTGATCCAGCGAGAAGCCCGTTGCGCGAGTCGAGAGGCGATTATTTCGATTTTCCCGCGATCTGGAAACTCCGGATGCTGGTGCGGTTGCAAGTAAACGCTTAAACCTCGGTCCCAATTAGTCGATCGCGTCTTCTCGACAGGTTTTCTCCGTCCGAGTGTTACGTTAAATACTTGCGGATATTGACTCCCTGAGCGTCCCGAAATCTTGACTTCCCTTCCGCAAAGATGCTGCAGAGCTTAAACCAGTGCCATTAACGTGGGGTGCATAGATCCGCAAATATAAAAATATTTTCCGGTATTATAGTGGTGTATCAGCACGATCATATAGAACCGGTTTCCGCTCACAAGTTTTTAGATACGCGATTAGAATAAAAGCGACTGTCTACCCATAAGGCAAGGAACACTATGGTTTACAGGGTGAAAATTTCAATTGAGCGATTTTCGTGGAATTGGGCGCGTTATAAAATCGGATTTTGAGATCGCCGCGGAAAATTCGCTCTACTTTTTTCGGTTTCGTTTTCTTATGTGCGGATAGAGGGCGATAAGTTGTAGACAATTCGGCGATTTCGTGCTCGGAGCAAACCGGTTCAAAATTAAATTATATGACTACGTACTTAGAATTGCAAACTTCAAACCATAATAGTCTTGGTTTATACTGGAATTTTTAGGCGTTTTCTGTCACACAATTTTCAAAAAGCTCTCCTTTAGTAAATCAAAAACAAAATTTTGAATCTTTGTATAATAAGGCCCCTTGCCTCGTGGACGGAAAAGAAATGGTAGAACTTTCTACGGGTTGCAAAATTTTGGATTTTATGAAATCTGGGAATTCCAAGACAAGGAAAATGTGAAAGCTTTCTCTGTTGGAATCTTCAATGATGGCATGAATTTTTCGTTGATGTTTATGAGAATACATGCTATGAACAGAAGAAACAAGGCTGCAGGCGATCGGCAAGTCATTTTAAGCGCCTCTCACTCCAAATTCGGCCTAGCCCCATGCAATTTTTGAAAGAACATAAAAAAAGGAAGTGAGAAGAAAAAAGAAGAACCACTTCTTACAACATCTCCGCACTCCTCAGTCAAAAAAGCTACGAGGTATTTTATCTATAGTGTTTGTAATTTTCTGCATGATCATGTCTTTTTCTAATTGGACGTATTTCTATCAAACGGAGCTATGTGCATCAAGACATGAGCCCTGACACCCATAAGAATATATGCGTAACAAGGCTCACGTCATAATGCATATAGTTCCGTTTGGAAGAAATGCGTCCAATTATTTCTCTAATCTTCAGGTTTCAACCATTGAACTGCGCTTTTATGTTAAACGCAAAATACCGATCACGATTGTTTGACTTGAAAACAGCAAATGAATTCTACGTTTCCTCATTATTTAACAGTAAATTGATTAGGGTTAGATGTAAGTGTGATGGCTAGTTCATCGGTTGCTCCACACATTTTTTGCTGAACGCAGTGCACCGTTATCTAGGGGGATTTTTGACGAGAAAGCGTAGAAAGCGATGCATCGTGTTATCTTTCTTAATTGACCGTGTAATCTCGCTTTAATGTACGTAATTGTGATACTTTGATTTCTTTTTACATTATTTTATCATTTATTTTCATTATTATCTCTCTCCGTGTATCGAACGCGCTTTTGATGGCTCAAACTGAAAAAAAAAACTGTCTAAAGCGAACGAAGTCTCTTTAGCGGTTAAATCGGCAGGTAAATTTTTAAATTTAAAGGATAATTACTTGTGTGGTTTTGAATTCTTACGAAATACCTATCACTAGAGTATGTTGCTCGTAACACACCATTATCCATTCGCGGGTGACGGGAAAGGTAAGTTTTTGTTCCTTTATACAAATAATCGAAATTAACACACCGGTGTGTTAAGAGATTTTTAACAGCATGTGAAAATGATTGATAAGTTGAGTTCACTGCATTACTTAAAAGTAATTTCTAAAATGAAAAACTGGAGAGAAATAGTTTTAGAAGTGAAAAAAAGTACCGTCTTGGCACTTTTTAGAGCGGCATTTTCCATTTTAACACGTGTATTTAAGCACACAAGATCATTCTGCTAAGAACTCTCTTATTAATTGTCCGATTTAAAAATTTGGGATATCCTCGGGCTCAGTGCACGTAGTAGGTTCTATTTATAAATGCAATTCATCAAATTTTAGACACGTGTAAATTCTTAATTTTCTTCCGCGTTTTTCGTCTTTCCTTTTTCTGTGTCTAACATTTTTATCTCGAGAGCTTTCAAATTGTTTTCTCTGGAGTGTCTCTGATACTCCGATTGTTTTTCTCATCCTATTACTTCCTCAAATTTTCTTTCTCTGCCTAAATCACCTCTTCAGCAGCTTTGATAAGCTAGTTTCCGATAACCCGTTTACAATCCCTTTATCTTTAACTGCCGAATTTGCAACGGCCGCGATGTCGACAAAGATTGAAAAATCGAAGATAGACAAAACTTTGGACTCTTAATAATGAAGGTTAGTTACAACCGAACACCCTTGAGTGCTTGTCAAAAATAATATTCTTTATGATCTGGGGGATATTTAAAGGGGGTTTAAAAGTATTATGTACCGTTATTGAGGGACTTGGAAGACAAGGCGCATAAGAGAGGTTTTTGAAAAATTGAAATATTGATGATTTAAAGTAAAACTAGTCTTAATGCATATTCTGTGAAAAATTCGCTCCCAAATTCCAATTTTTAAGCATCAAAGAGTAAACTTAAACTTTCTTTCCACCATAAGGATCCATGTAATTTCAAAACTTCAAGCACGTATTTGTCGAAATAGCAAAAATTGCACTTATGCGCCTTGTCCTCCGAGCCTCTCAATTTAGTAGTAGAAAAATAAAACTCAATGGGGACTCAGCCATTGAAAAATGAAATTAGGCACACTCCGGTTAAAATCACGCAATTATAAATAAACATGTGTTATCAGTTTCTTTCCTCCGAATTATTATAATTAGGCATATTTTATTTTTGTTTTTAATTATTTTTTTTCCGTAATTTTCAGATTGCGTTTGAAGTTTTGAGAGATGAAACGCTGGAATTGAAACAGTTATGAGATATTTCGATCCTTCCTTGAGACGCTTCAACGTAAACGATTATCAATTGTGAAACCAACCAAGCGCATCGTTTGTTGCCTTGCAGGATGGCGAGCATCATTAGAAAACACATCTTCAACCAACTTCTGTCCTCGATCACGGGTAATAAACACTTCACGATACAACATGATTTACTTGCTATTCGAGATCTCTAAGAGATAGAAGCCTTTCGACTCATTTACAAAAAATGATATGGGATATATTTTAAGTGATACGACAATCGTTCGCCGACTTTTATAAAGAACCTATCTTGATTTTTGCGGTGTTTTATCCTTATTCAGATCAAAAGAGAACAGGACACGCCGAGAATTATCCTATGGTATTGATAATTTTACGTACATTGATGCATTTGCATACATAGATATTCCAACATTGTCGCAGTCAGCCCCTTGATGACTACTTAAAAGTAGACGTGTAGGGATGAGATCGTATCATCGCTTCGGAAGCACTTTGGCCCATCTATCTAGTACAAACACGATTAATTTCAGACTGCAAGTGAGGAAGAAAGTGAGGTTTGCTTAAAAGAGCTTGATGCAAAAACGGCTTTTTTCGCCCCCCCTCTGGAAGTTCTTCAGACTTTGTTTATTGATTCTTCATACTTGAGCGCTTCTTTTCCCAAATTTTCAGACTCCCAAAAAATTTTGGGGGGGAGCTAGGGGGGGTGGAAGTCAAAACCTGTGAACCTCGATATCTCTTGAACAAAGAAAGATATCGAGGTCCGGTTTGGACGAAAAATCGTCTAAAATTGCATACTTTAAGATTCTAAAGGTCGAAATCCCGATATCACATTTTTAAGTCAACATATGTGCTTTTTTCCAGTTTTTAGGTCTAGAAAATTTCTTTTAAACGAAAAATTTACAAAGATCTCAATTTTTTATTTGAACCAAAACCAGTTTTTTAAATTGTTCGTCTTTTTCCGCATCCAACGAGTGGTCCATTAAGCTGGGGAACCAAACGGTTCCGGAGTTATGATCGATTGAAGTTTCCGCTCAACGCGCGCCGACCGATTTTCGCGCGCAAAAAAGTCGGATTTGACTGTTATTAGATCAGATTGAATGTTCAAACTGAGCAAAATGCTTTATTAGGGACTCTTGAGGGTCGCTGAGTTCAGAAATTACAGATACTTCCAAATAATTTACGTTTTTAAAATTACAGCTCCGCAGCGCTATTTTAGAGGCCCACTGAGCGCCGACCGGTCGCTCAGTGGTCCTGTCCGAAGCTGCAATTTTAAAAACGTGAATTTTTTGGAAGTATCGGTAATTTCTGAACTCATCGACCCTCAAGAGTCCCTAATAAAGCATTTTGCTCAGTTTGAACATTCAATCTGATCTAATAACAGTCAAATCCGACTTTTTTGCGCGCGAAAATCGGTCGGCGCGCGTTGAGCGGAAACTTCAATCGATCATAACTCCGGAACCGTTTGGTTCCCCAGCTTAATGGACCACTCGTTGGATGCGGAAAAAGACGAACAATTTAAAAAACTGGTTTTGGTTCAAATAAAAAATTGAGATCTTTGTAAATTTTTCGTTTAAAAGAAATTTTCTAGACCTAAAAACTGGAAAAAAGCACATATGTTGACTTAAAAATGTGATATCGGGATTTCGACCTTTAGAATCTTAAAGTATGCAATTTTAGACGATTTTTCGTCCAAACCGGACCTCGATATCTTTCTTTGTTCAAGAGATATCGAGGTTCACAGGTTTTGACTTCCACCCCCCCTAGCTCCCCCCCAAAATTTTTTGGGAGTCTGAAAATTTGGGAAAAGAAGCGCTCAAGTATGAGTAATCAATAGACAAAGTCTGAAGAACTTCCAGAGGGGGGGCGAAAAAAGCCGTTTTTGCATCAAGCTCTTTGAACACCTATACTACTATTTCGACGCGTGGGAGTTCATTTTGCCTACTCTTAAAATTGAAGGAGGAAAACACTCAATGTCACGGCACGTAGTTTCAAGTGAATGATGGAGCATGTTTTGTCTTCATCTTTGAAGGTATAAGCAATCATTTCGACGAATGAGAGCTGATCCTGCTAGTATTTGCAAATATGGGCGAAAACACAAGGATCGGGCGAGGGGCGAGACGTGTGCTTCAAAATAAAAAGTAGCGCTATGTCCGCTTTCATTTGAAACAATAGGGCAACTATTATGACGCGTGAGAGATGATTTTGTGTGTTTTCGAGAATGTAGGCGGAAAATGCTCCGAGTCACGGGACATGATCCCAACGTCCAAGTGAGTAACATAGTGTAGTTCGCCTTCATTTCGAATGGTTAGGCAACTCTTCCGACGCGTAGGAGGTGTTTTTGCCTTCTCTAAAAATGAAGGAGGGTGGGCACTGGACACGCTGCGTCACATGCATGTCGGGGTCGGGCTTCCAGTGAGCCAAGGAAAAGTATGATAGAAGAATGGGTCATTTGCGTTGGTCACAGAATCATGGGTTGATGTTTTATTCTTGCAGATCAACTACAAATAATAAGATCCGTCGAAACAGCAACTTTCTACGTAGAATATTTACCGAGATATCGCGCCTAGAAAAACTCGATTTATGACGTCAGCCACCGCGGTTGTACGTACCATGTTATGCACGCACTACCGCGGTGGATGACGTCAAAAACCCGACTTTATAAAGGAAGATATCTCGGTTAATATTCAACGTAGAAAAGTTGCTGTTTGGACAGATCATCTTATGTTTAGCTAGTCTACAAGAATCAAGCATCAAAACACAATTCTGTTCCCAGCGCAACTGGCTCATTACTTCGGCAGGACTACACTGGAAAAAAAGAATCTTAAATCTGCCGCCAATAAGTATTTCTTCTTAAATCAAGAATTTTGCTGGTTAATATAAGCTACTTTTTTGCTTAACTCAAGCATTATTTTTCTTGAATCAAGAAAAAGTCAGCTTAAAGCAAGATAAAGAAAATTCTCGGCGGCAAATTCAAGAATTATCATGCTTGATCCAAGCTACTTTTTTTTCAGAGTAGATTTCTAAAATAAACACTCGACATTGAATCCGCTCTATTTCCAGCGTTCCTGACCCTGTTCCTCTCGGGCGTCTGGCTGGGCTGGATCTCGGTGGTGCTGCCGAAGGTGCACTCGGGGGAGATCCCAGTACCGATGAGCGGGTCGGACATCACCTGGGCGGTGGTCGGCCTGGACATCGGCAACTTCCTCAGCCCGCTGCCCACCGGGTACCTGATGGACCGCTACGGGCGGCTCCCCACGCTCCGGCTGGCCATGCTCTTCTTCGCGGCCGCCTCCGTCCTGGCCCTCGTCGCCTCGACGCCCCTCCACTTCTTCCTGGCGCGGCTCCTGGCCGGCGTCGGGAAGGGCGCCGGCTTCACCGCGGCCGCCCTCTACGTCGCCGAGATCGCCGGCCCCCGGATCCGCGGCGCCCTCTCCGGCGTCTTCATCGTCATGCTCACCGGCGGCCTCGTCGTCAGCGTCACCGTCGGCCCGTGGCTCAGCTTCGCCACCGTCAACTGGCTCATCCTCCTCTTCCCCGTCCTCGGGCTCGTCTTGACCTTCTTCGTCGTCGAGTCCCCTTACTACCGATGCATGCGCGGCGACTCCGCCGCCGCCGAGAAGGCCCTCGCTGCCGTCCGCGATCGCACCAAGGTCAGATCATTATTTTCTTCGGATTTAACTCGTGTCATTTTCGATATTCCAGCCTTTCGACTATCACAGAGAACTCATGAAAGTCTACCGTTGTGAAAACACGTTATGTGGCTGTGCAAGTCGAGTTCGTTAAAATATTTGGACGTATTTGGACGGCGGTCGAAATACGTCCAATTGTAAACAATTAAGCAATTAGTTTAGGAGAGACTGTGCGATTCTTGAAATCGGATCATTCGTTATAGAATTACTGGGACATCCACACCGTCAGAGATTTTGCCTGCCCGGTGTGTTCTGTGTGGCATTTTGATGAGAACACGTACGTCTTCCAGTATGTGCCCTATCAATCTACCCATTAGGGCCTTTTTCTCATCAGGGTGTCTACTACAACAGGCTAGCCAAAAATCAGCACTTTTACAGTGATTTTTCAGTACATTCCCAAGAATTTCAGCACCTCCTCAACAGAAAAATTCAGTACTTTCTCAGTACCTCCAGTTGACGAAATCCGGAAAATTTCAAAAATTTGAATTTCTCGCTCAAATTGCGACTAATAAGACAAAAATTCCGGACCTTCTTGCGGAATTTCCGCACTTTCTCAGTACTTCCGGACCGCCCTTAAAAAATCAGGACCATTTACGGAATTGTTGACATTCATACACTGGAAAAAACACATTGGTTCTAGAGTCTAGACTCTTGAAAACTTGACAGAAAAAATACTCTTGATTCATCAGATTTAAGCTTAATCAAGAACCAAGCCTCTTAATTTGAGCGACTTCCTTTTGATTTAAGCTTAAATCTGATTGAATCAAGAGTCCTTTTCTTGTCAATGTTTTCAAGAGTCTAGACTCTAGATCCAATGTGTGTGTTTTTTTTTTTTTTTTTTTTTTTTTTTTCCAGTGTATGATATTCATATTTATCATATATTCATGACAATACTCATGTTGGGTATAGTTCGAGTCTGATAAATTTCCTATTAGAACTTGTTGATGGAGCTTTGTTTCGTTGTTCCCAGGTGGCGGCCCGGACCTCGGAGCTGGAGCTGATCCGGCTGAAGGTGGCCGAGGAGCAGAGCGCGAAGAAGAGCGCGTGGACGTTGGTCTCGGAGCGGGGGAACCGGCGGGCCCTGGCCATCGTCCTCGTCACCGGGATCCTGGAGCGGGCCGGCGGCGTGGCCAGCATCATGGCCTACGCCTCCTCCTCGCTCCCTCGCGACGCCGCCGGGTTCTGGGACGGCAAGCTCACCGTCATGCTCTTCTCCTGGCTCTGCGTCGGCTCCGGCCTCCTCGGCGTCGCTCTCGTCGACTCCTGCGGCCGCAAGCCGCTCCAGCTCGTCTCCTGCCTCGGACTCGCCGGAGTCACCGCCGCCTCCTCCGTCTTCTACTACTATCACCAGAAGGCTCAGGTAACGCTTTTAGTTTATTAGGGAAGAACAAAGTTTTTCGGCAAGTTCGACTGGAACCTCAAGGAGATGCGTATCAGGAATGAACGTGTCTAGGAGATCATAGGTGGTGAAGAGACAATTCGTCGCTTCTCTGACGTAAGGACGTACCTCTATTTCCACGTGAGCCCTGAAAGGCGTGGAGTTATAAAGAGACCAGGGCTCACGTAGAAATTGAAATACGCCCTCACGTCAGAGGGACGACGAATATGTTTTGGATTGAGTTCCTGCACGTAGGCATCCAGTGGCGTGGCATGCTTTGCGATACATCGATTGATCTGCCATTTAAACCTATGGAAAAGGATCGATAAACAGGGTGTTCGCAACGAACACCTTAATAATCGATTCTTTACCATGGCTTCAAATGGAGCAAAAACGACAATCGATCATGCACGCTTCGCCACTGTAGTAGTTGTCGTAGAGGGGGTGCAGCTAAAAGGTGGATGAATGCCATCCAAATAAAGATAAAGGGATGCTCTAGCTTCCGGGGAATCTCAAAACTGACAGATTCCAGGTAGGTACTGTAAGGTGTCACGGAGCGTCCTAGTACGCCGTAAAAGCGACTAATACAACATAAAAACACTTCCTTCTTTCGAGATCGAATTATAGAAAAAGGCACTCAGTGGCTGGTTAATAAATGACAAGCCCTGGAAGTGACCAGAGATGGTAAACAGTTGGAAGATCAGTGATATGTTTTAGTAATTAGTAGATGGGTCAGAAATTCCCTGACTTTCCGGTCGTCACGTATTCCCTGCCTTTCCTGATTTCCAGACAGCCGGCAACCCTGGAATTGTCATAGATGACATCAATTTTCCTTCTTCTCTGATAGCTAGAAAACACCTTGCTGACACAAACGGTTAACACGATGCTAACTGGGATCTTCTGTTTCAGGAGGACGCGGCGGGTTTCGTGTGGGTGCCGCACGCGTGCATCGTCCTCTTCGGGGTGTTCTACCCGTTCGGCGTCGGGCAGATCCCGCACACGTTCCAGAGCGAGCTGTTCCCGACGAGCGTGAAGGGCCACGCCTCGGCCATCATGACCATGGCCCTGGCCGTGGCCTCCTTCGCCAGCAACAAGCTCTACCTGGCCGTCGACCTCTGGCTCGTCTACGCCGCCTTCGCCCTCTGCAACCTCGCCAGCGCCGTCTTCACCCTCTTCTGCGTCTTCGAGACCAAGGGCAAGACCCTCGCCGAGATCCAGGACCTCCTCGATCGCTGAGCACGTAGAATAATAAGGCCATTAAAAGAGACGCTTTCCTGGAATCTTTGGCGAAGAGGAAGAACCACGACCTGGAGCTAGAGTCCCTCTATACTGAGGGTCAAGACA
This sequence comes from Bemisia tabaci, assembly GCF_918797505.1. Taxonomy (NCBI): domain Eukaryota; kingdom Metazoa; phylum Arthropoda; class Insecta; order Hemiptera; family Aleyrodidae; genus Bemisia; species Bemisia tabaci. The sequence continues at coordinate 11,713,198 of NC_092794.1, read as the reverse complement.
ACACACCCCCTCATGGAGTCACAAACGGGAATAAAGATTACACAAATTGAACGTTTTTCGTAATCTTTGATCAACTCATTTCCAAATTCCTAACTCCGTTCCTTCTCTCATTCCGTTTGTTCCTTGTCGAACCCGTAATTCCTTGGTCCATTCCAGATAATAATCTTTGCAATCGGTGAAAATGTAATCTTTATTCCCGTTTGTGACACTGTGGAGGCCTAAATACAGGAACCAATCAGAAATGGATTCACATTGTCTTGACTCTCAGTATAAAGGGCTCTACCTGGAGCTGGCTAGAGTCCCTTTATACTGAGAGTAAAGACAATACGAATCCATTTCTGATTGGTTCCCGTATATTAGGCCTCCACAGTGTCACAAACGGGAATGAAGATTACATTTTCACCGATTGCAAAGATTATAAACTGGAATGGGCCGGGGAATTGGGGGCATGGCAAGGAACAAACGGAATGAGAGAAGGAACGGAGTTAGGAATTTGGAAATGAGTTGATCAAAGATTACGAAAAACGTTCAATTTGTGTAATCTCTATTTGCGTTTGTGAAATCCACGAGCCGCGTTGTCTTAACTCTCTCTATAAAGGGACTCTAGAGCTGGCAAGTCTTGTTCACATATGGATGGACAGATTTTGCAACCGTGCAGAGAGCTGGCAAGTCCAAAAACGCCATAGGGCTAGAGTACCTGACCTAATCTGGACACAAAATGCGCAAAATACGGAGAGTGTCCCTTCTATGGATGTACTAGTCTTATTATTCTATGGTGAGGTCGAATCCGTCCGGCCCCAAACAGCGATATCCTTCCACGGTTTTAGCCATTAAGAGATTTCCGGAGAAAAGGGCGAGAGAGATGGTGTCTAGAATTTGTCTATTTTTCATTCTTCGATAATGCTCTGACTTTTCCCGTTTCCCGGGGAAAAGCCTTGGAGAACACTCGGGCTTTCCGCCAGTGACGTCAGCGGTGACGACCGGGCTCGGCGACAACGTCGAGCTCGACAGTTGTCCGCTTCAACTCATGAGCCCTGTCCAGAAAGCTCTTGTCACATGTTCATGGCTCACGAGTTAGCATATTTTGGCGCTTAGTTCCTTTTAATTGAATGTCAAATCCCACTTTTCCATTTTGCCGAAAGGAATCACTCCCACTTTTACATTGTCTCTTACGCAGCTCAAACGAGCACCCCCCCCCCCCCCCAACTTTCAAACGCGTCTCTAGTTCCTTTTAGCATAAATACGTCCAGCTCAGAGACGTTTTTATCTTTACATCACAATTGCGATGAACTATTCAGCAATGTGAGGGAAAATGTTTTATGGAAGCACTGAGTGATAACGACCGCAGTGGCGTGGCGTGCTTTGCGATATATCGATTGACGCCATTTAAACCTATGGAAAAGGATCGATACACAGGTGTTCGCAGCGAACCCTTGATAATCGATTCTTACCATAGGTTTAAATGGCATAACAATCGATACATCGCAATCACGCCACGCCACTTGACACGCATTATTTCCTATTAATCATAGCTATGTAACAGGACGAAGTAAGCTAGCGGTGAACCAACTGATTGATAGACTGAGAGGTAAATAGACCCGATCTGTCGTCGATGCATCCAGTGGCGTCGTGCTTTGCGACAATCGATTGATCTACCATTTAAACCTATGGAAAAGATCGATAACAGGTGTTCGGCGGCACCTTATAATCGATTCTTCACCACAGCTCAAATGGGGAAATATCGATAATAGATCATTCACGCCTCATCACTGGATGCAACGCTGAGTCTACCTCGTCGATTTGCGATCCCCGTCGCACAGTATAAGTCGCATCGCGATGTGTAACTGGTTTCCAAGAATCGTGGAAATTACAACATGGGCACCAGGAGGAAAAACGACTGATCTTTCTTACAAAACCAATCCGTCCGTCATAACGTTAGATCGGGCACGGAGTAAAAGAATTTCAGCTTCGACGGTGGAACTACGAACACGCCTACGATTGAGTTGCGTCGAGATTTCCATCCCGTCTAGATTTATTATTGAAGGTTTAACTAGACCTATTCGTACGAATTTTTCAGAGAATCCTCTTAAAAGTGCGACACGATGAACTTCCATGCAAAAATATTAATCAGCCACCTTCCAAAAAGGTAAAATGTATGGTGATACCAATAATTTGATTTTAAGATGTCCGAGTATCAATGACTTACACCTTACGAAAAAAATAATGGGAAAATTTTGGCAAATTTTTAAAAGTTTGAAAAGTGCAAGACGAGAGGGGGAAAGAGGGTACTGATTAAAAAAAGATATCTATGCTCAAACTCCACTCTGCTTGGCGAGAAGAAATACAGGGGGAAAAATACTCATAAGTAAGACACAATATTTGTTTAAGTAACTGCTCTATGTTCATTCAAAAAAGAACTTCGTGACGTTCGCTGTAATTAGTGTATTTATTTCAGCTCTACTAGGGTTAAGTTTGTATTGAAACCAATTGAGACAAATAAGAAAAAGAGGCTCTGCTCATGAAGTAGGATAACAAGAGAAGTTGACAAAACCAAGGTTAACTTGGCCAATAAAACTGACATGGATTTTTATTGTTTTTATTGTCTTTTTAATTAAACATCCCACTATTTTTCTCCAAGTAAATCCCAGCTTTGAGTGCTAGGAGGAGAGTTTCAAAATAATCTCGCTTTGATAAGATACGAGGCAATGTTCATGTGAAATAATTTAATCCTGAAGCATCAATCTTCAGAAGATCTAGAGCAAACTGTGTAAATCATCTGAGTAGTGAAGAATTGCATTTAGAGTGGCTTCTACTTACATTATTCTAACATTATTCAATTTTGCTGACCAGCATTAGCTGATTGCCGGGAGCAAATTCTCTGATAAAAATGCCGGTGTTTTTTCCCAATTTAACTCAATTTCTTTTAAAATAATCATTCGGAGTGCAAGACAAAATGCTGATTAGTTTTATTTTCATTTTTTCCCCTCATTTTTGAGTGTACAATCAACAATTACTGCGAACTTTAAAAAACAGAATAGTCTCGGAATTAGAGGAGAAAAATGTTCTATTTTTCCTTATGTATTCTCTGATTTTCTCAGCGATTTTTTGTTCCCTGATGAAGTGATAAGTCCCAATGTTTCCTATACATCTAAAAAATGTGGTTCAGATAATTTGAATATTCTAACTCTTTTCCTTGGGATCAGAAAAAAAGAAGCAGTCAAAGACAACTTTAAAAACTTTCAGGGGAACTTAGCAAGTATTTCATGGGCCTTCAACGAGAAATACAAAAACTTTCAAGGACATTCCCAGATTTTTGAGTACATACAAGAGACAAAACTCACAATTTACAATGAGAACTTGGGTTACATAAAATTGTACTTCTAAAATCCCTGCCACACTTTGTTGTGCACACAGGACACTCTTTGTGCCAGAATGAGTCGACAAATAGTAGAATAGGGGAAGTCTAAAAGCCTGCTTACTTCACACATGAGCAAGAATAATTTTCTAAGATGAAGATGAAAAAGGAATGCAGTTCAATTTTTGTGAGTATCCTATCGTGAAGAAATGTCGAAATACAGATGGTGACAAAAATTTGATGTGGGGGAAAAACCTACAAACACGCCTCAAATAGAGAAAAGAGAGAAAACTAAATCCCCTACATCAAAATTATGTGCCGTATTTGGTATTCCTGCTATGAAGATGAAAAGACGCGAAAGTAAACTTGAAATTTTCCAACATTGGAGTCCGAGTATCACTATGCAAGAACTTTCGAGTGCCTCTATAACTCTACGACTTTTCCTGTAAAGTAAGTAATGATGCAAAAATGGGGGAGGGGGGGGGGGGTTTAATACTGTTTCAAGGCCGTTTGTATGGTGGAATTTTTGACTGTCCGAGGGCAATTCCTATAAAATTAGAAAACTTCTTACGCTACTACCATGCAGTATTTACAAATGTTATTCAGGAAGCTACATTGGCAATTGAACCGATTATTTAATAAATTACATAAGCGTCGAAGGCACAATTTTGAGAAAAACTGCATTAATCAACAGTTATCAGCCGGTAAAAACCAAGAATTCAGCAACTTTTAGAGGACCATAGAGTTTTTTAATTGTTAAACATCATTCCTCTGTAAGATGCATCTTGATCTAGGCAATAATAATCCATTTAAACTCAATTTTATTTAGTTTTGGCCCTGGAGTCATCTGGAAAATAATTGGTTCATTTGAGGGTTTCATTGAACGGAAGAGATAAGTGAGATTTTTTTAGAAAAATAAGCTATTGCTAATCTTGAACTAAAGTTGTTCAAAATCAGCTTTGTAGAAAAAGTCAAATAAAAATTGACCCAATTTTCCGACTTGGTGCTATTGGTTTTTACTTTTTATGAGCCTTAGGACTCTTTCAATTTTTAAACAAAACCATAAAATGATGACTGATCTCCTCCATTTACAGCAGCTCCAATTGCAGACTATAAGGACGAATATACCCATCCACCAATCCAAAAAACTAAAAATGAAATCTTACCTTTGCTGGTAGAAGAGTAAATTGGCTCAGGCGATGAGAATTTTGGATCTCCACCACTCTTGACAAACATCCAGTCTTCACGTAGTTTCTTGACTTTTTCCTGGGGAAAAAAAGTTGATCAATTGAGATATTTCAGGCCATATGAGGATATAGTGATAGTAATGAAGCTGCCTAAATGTTGGGTTTTTTTAGAGAAGGATTTCGTCTTACTGGAGACGAATAAATCATGCAATACAGAAACAACTTTCTCCGCAAGAAATAAGACCTAATGAGGAGTCATATGCCCACACAATGTACATATCCGAGCGTTTTGATCAATTACGTACCATAAGGTAAGAAACATGAATATCTATCAAAATAGGTTCATACTAGATATCATTCAACACAGAAGATCTACCAAAAATGAGGTTCCGAAAGATAGAGGTTTGGAAAGAAACAACGTAACCGCTGGAGAACTAAAATGAGCTCAACCTTGTTTTTATTTTTTTTTTTTTGGTACCAACATCTTTCTTTTCATTTTTCAAGCAGTTAGGTCAATTTTTTGCTAATAAGCCACTGATATTAGAAAAGCTGAAAAAAATGAGCAATTACCTTTAACTGAGATGAGATCGGTTGTTTAGCACCTTGACATTCTTTTTCTAAGTTAATGACGTTTTCTAAAACTTCTTTGACTTCCGTTTCACAGTCTTTGACACAGGCCTGAAAAATTTAAATAAATATTCAACAATAAAATGTTTGAGATACGTTCCATCTTTAAGAGAAATTTTGGTAAAAACATTTAGACTCTATGCTAACTGTTTTAATGCCTTTCAATAATAGATTTCATGTTTGTACAAAACAAAATTCAAAGCTTTTAATCAACCTCTTGACAAATTTTTGAGGACTCTCATCGCAGAAAATGTTTTTCCTTAAAGTCCGAGAGGTAAATTAATGTACAAACAGTGCACTTGAAATTCACCTGAAAGTGACTGACATCCAGAGAAACCCCAAAGTTGAAAAGATTTCTTGTGACACCAGTGAAAAGAAGGACATTACTATCAGTGTGAATATGTACTTCCATGTAGAAGCTCATAAGAGAAAAATACGAAGAATTAAGTATTTGCTTATGATAGGGAAGATAAAAAAATCTTCTTTCAACTTACAGATATGCTCTCTTGCATTTTCTTCTTTTCTGCGTCATGTAAACTATGACTGAGAGAGACGCGAGCTTTTATGCTGGCAACCCATGATGATACATTGTCAATTCTTGAAATTAGCTTCTTCAATGACGACAATTTGCAAAGAATGTACTCTCTGTGTTCTGCTAATTTAGCACCAGCCTAGAAATAAAATATATTGTTACAGCCCGAAATCAGAGCAATGGCAAAAATACAAACGGAACAAGATCCAGGATACATCAATAGCAAATAGCAAGGAGGAGACGGAACATTAAAATGAAAGGATATAATTTCACAAAAATAAGCCTTTTAAAAAAATGAACCTCTCAAGGCACAATGATGAATTATAAACTATTTTTAAAACTTCCTACATCTTACTAGACTGATCATTTCACAATTGAGGAGCTTTCCGGAAAAAGGGCACATAGCAAAAAATAGCGTTTGAGAAAAATGCATTTTAAGCTTCCATCATTAATTTCTGGCCACTGATGATACCTTTCATCGCAGCTTGGACTCCCGATTTCGAACGAAAATCACTGTCAATGGCCATAGAGTAATGATCAAAACTTCAAATGCATTTCTCTCAAACGCAAGTTTTTCCTATGTGCCCTTTTTCCGGAAAGCTCCTCGATTATCACCTAATGATTCAATATTTTAGGGCAATAATTGGCTACCCAATTACTTCAAATGTTCAAGCAAATTACAGAAAAAGTTGATCTTTGCATGATAATCGTAATATCCAGGAAAGTTTTTAACATTTCCCACAAGAAAGCAAATTTTCACAACTTTACTATAGGAGTCTTTAAAATATTCCATTTCCTAAGTGGGGACTTTCCTTCAAACCTGCAGGACACTTCAAAATTGAGGCTCAAGATTTACCACCACCCTACTCCTTAAATGCCTTCTTGCTATTTCAACCATGTGCAGAAAAATGCTGCAAGAATGAACGGTTTCAAATTGCCAAATTTTCTTTGATAACATAATTTTGTTTTCTTTTTTTTAAATACTCTTAGTATTTGTCTTACGAAGTTAACGGGAAATTTAACTTGTAGTTTAAACTAATTTACCTGGAAATCTCTGAGGAAGATATTCATAGCTTTCATATGCAAAGCAAACATTAATTTCATATTTTGGTTTATCATAAAGAAAAATTTAAGTCAAAAGCAGCAGACAATATCTGAATGCTTTTACAATGCGCCTTCTTTGCAATGCGAGCTTTGCACTTCTTTTAGTGAAAATTTTAGTGGGATAAAATAAAGCATATTTCATTACCTTAGTTAAGACAGTCAAAGTTGAATCGATGTTAAGAGCTTGTTCTCCTGTTTCTTTAGCTTTGACTAATTCTAGCTCTTCCTTTTTAAGCGCTACTTCTTCTTCTCGAGCCTAGAAAAGAAATTAAATTATCAAAACACAAGACTTCGACGATGAGTACTTATGAATTATATTTAATATGATCCAATTTTTTGTTAAAAAATGCAGAAAAACTAAGAAATAAAAGTCATTTAATAGGGGAGTAGCAGAAAGGAAGGAGAGACTGAAAGTAAATTTGGGTAGGAAAACGATACAGATTAAAATTACGGCAAGAAAAAAATAGGAAAATTATGGGTCAGAGGAAAAATAATTGGACCGCGTTAAGCAGAAAGGAACCAAGCCACATCAGCCATTGCCAAATTTAACTGTGCAATGTAATTTATCATATGAAAACGGTGGAGCGGATTTGTTTGAAAATTTCAGTGAATTTTCTGCATGTTCCCCTAAAATTTTCAAAAAAATTCGCACAAACGTTCTTTTGTAGAAAATGAAATACCTCAGTTAAATGTGGCAACAGCCGATGTGGCTTGATTCCTTTCTGTTAAATGCGGTCCAATTAAGAGGCAATTAGGAGCAGTAAAATGGATTTAAAAACATACAAAAACGACACATAAAAAAGGGGGAGTAAATAGGAGGAGCAAAAAAAATGAATGAAAAAGTGCAAAACATTATAAGAAAGTAATAGAAAGGCTCTGATTTCGACTGCCGTTTATTAAAAGTTGAGGAGCTGATAATTTAGAAAATGCTTTACTGTCAAGTTTCTCGGAGGGATCCAAGAGAGGGAGAAACTTAAAATTTTCAAACAGTTTTTGAAATTGTGAGGTACATTTTTAAAGCAAACATAAAAAATTAAATTCTTGACCATTAATTCGAAAGTCAAGCTTCATTTCAGAATAACAGTCTGTTAAATTTTTGAAAACTTCGAAATTTGTGAGGCTCTAATTCCAGTTGTTGAAGCCTTCAGTTTTTACAGTAAATTGATCTTTGAAACCTTTACTTTTCACCTCCTTTGGGACCTCCTACTTAACAAAAGATTTACTTTAAAACTTGCAAGTTTCAAATGGAGCATGACTTGTAGGGATTTTAGAAAAATAAAATTTAATAAAGGGGTGGGGGGAACGGCAGCTGGCTGATATTAGCACCATCTTCTTCTTAACTGCCTCCATAAAATGGACCGCGCTAGACAAAAAGAAACGAAGCCACATCAGCTATTGCCGAATTTAATTGGCTAATTTAATTTTTTACATGAAAACAGTTGTGCGGATTTTCGTGCAAATTTCAGTGAATTTTCTCCATAGTACAAAGCAAATTCCTTAACATTTCCAAAGGGATCCGCACAAACGTTTTCGCGTAAAAAATTAAATTGCCAAGTTAAAATTGGCAATAGCTGATGTGGCTTGGTTCCTTTCTGTAAAGCGCGGTCCAAATGATAGGTGCATCAATGAAAAGGGAGAAAAAGAAGAGGAGGAAAAAGCTAAAAAAGAAAATAATGCACAAAATTAAAAAGGAAAATATGGTAGAGGAAAGGAGGTTAACAAAATGAGAATTGGGAGGTAAAGGGGACTTCACGAAAAGGAGAGAAACTAAACGAAATTGTGAGAAAGAGGTTATGAAGGTGGAGTGGATCTCAATAAGAAAGCGATGAAAATAGCTGCACATTTGGCCAATTTATTAAGTCATGCCTCATGAGCAGCAACAGAGCCTGTGGCTTGAGTAATGTAGCTTTGCACATGCACATCTGTCATCATTTACTCTGCTCAGTCTACTCCTGGCATGGGCCCGACAGTGATGCAGACAACAGAGTGCTTGCGAGAGAAAACGATGCGATGAGAGTAAAATGAACAAGGATGGATTAGTTTATAGATAAAAGAATTTCCTTGTCAAAATTTTGCATGCAAAAAAGGACACAAGGATGAATTTGACAATAACCTCTTGAGTTAGTCAAAAAAAAAAAAAAAAAAAAAAAAATGACAAAACAGCAGAAAATAATTTCTGTATGACAAAAATTTTAATAGAAAATCAAAGTGTCTACAAAAAGAGGAAAATTTCCCAACTTTTTCAGGTAGCTCCAGATTAATTTAACGGAAAGTCCCTAAATTTTTATGGCTAAATATTATTGTATCTTATTTCATATGCATTCAACACGAATAAGGGGAAAGTATTTTGGAAGATATTTCCCGAAACTGGATTTCTTGTGTCTCCTTTCCTATTCACTGAGTGCTACGATGGGTATTCGTAATTGCTTTAATTTCAAAATTCAAATCTAAAGGCATATTCAATTTATTTCTTGGTTCCCTCTTAGCGCACAGAAATTGATTCAAATATTTTTAACTTCATGAATATCTTGTAAAACTTCTGTCTTTTTAATTGCACTCAATATACAGCCAAACACTGGAACCGAATTCATAATTTCAATGTTTATACATTTCAGATGCTTTTTAGCACCAAATTCAACTTTACCCTATGAATAGTAAAAATTTATTTTCGACATTTTCCGTGACCAAAAAATGAGAACTCCTAAAAAATATCTCCTTTGAAAAGGTTGGAAACCTATTTCATTATAATCCTGTTATTTCATCCGTTCCTCTGACACCAAAGAGGGAGAGGGGGGAAGGGAAGTATTTTCTTGAATACCCTGTATGAAAATAGAAGGGAACCCCTATTAAGAGATCAGATATGCAAATTACTTCAGTGCACACAGACAATGTCACGTAAAAATATTAAACCAAAATGCAAGATCAAATATAAACACACAACCCACTTGGCTCCTTGCCAGATCCAGAATCTCAGAGTGAGAAAATAGACCCATTTCAGATCGTGCGAGTTAAGGAATGTCTCATGTGTTAGGGCCCTCTTATCAATAACCCACAAAGTCATTTACCTTTGCATTATACAAACTCTTTCAGGAGCAGTAGATGGAGAAACGGAAATAGTTGATTATTAACTACCTAAAAAACCTACAATTAGGTTTGATTGCAGTGATAAGGCTGATAATTTTTCACTATATGTCTGTGGGAAGAAGGGGGGGGGGGTAGTTTGTAGGTTCAAAGGTAAAAATAGTCATAAAATAATACAAAATCACACTGTTTTCCGAAAAATAAAAATTAGGATCACAGTTGATGTGCACCCTCTTTACAATGTTAGGTAATCTCCTTTGTTTTACCTCCCTTCAGAAAGTAATCCTCTGAGCCACATTGCAGTTCATAATCATGCACGTGTTATACACTATGAAAAGGGACTATAAACTGCAGTTATGAATGAAGATCTGGAATTGATCTTCATCATTAGATCATTTAGCTGATCGAGTACGGCAAATTTTTGGCTTGAATTTAGTTACAGGAAAAAGAGATTTTAGAGCTTCAAATGTGAATTAAAAACTGAGCAAACCCGTTACATGCAGAGACTTACTACCGTGATGATTTTTGATGGCTTACCTTGACCATGCTCAGCCGTACAGAGAGAGAGGTGTCATCTGATGGATTGGCATTAGTGTCTAGAAGAGCGTTTACATGGTCTAAGCACTGTTGACTACTTTCCATTACAGACAACCTGATGAAAAAAAAAAATAAATGAATATAGAGAATAAAAATGTGACAGAAATGAAAAAGAAAACGGAACAAGGCAAAAAGAGAAAACCCCCAAAAAATGTTAAAAAGGGAGCCCATATCTTTTAAAAGTAATTTTCACCCTAATAATACATCTTTTTTTAGATAGAGATCTAAATGGAAGTCTCATTATCTAAAGACTTTTCAGTGGACACAGAGAGCACAAAATCAGTAACAACTTGGGCATAATTTTTTTTTTTTTTCTTTTTTTTCGGTAGAAATATGTTTCTTTTTAGGGAGGACGCGAGAGGGAGGGCTAATTGTGTTTGAATGATCGCGAGACCCAACACAGGATCTGATATCCCACCTAACCTCTTCCTCCTCCTACCCACTCCCCCTCAAAAGAGCTTGAGAAATCAATGCTGTCTTCTTGCACTATAAAAATATGAGAGATTGAATTGGAGCAAGAAAGTTTTGGAATAAAATCAAATTAAAAACAAATAGGATCTATGAGTCCCAGACAAACAAAATAAGTAACAAAATAGAATAAACCCAAAAAGAAAAATAAATTGATGGGAGGAGGAAGAAAAGGTACTTAAAATTACTAACACAAAATTTGCCAGGTTTACATAATTTTTTGGATTGCCACAAATTATTTAGTGTGCACACACACACACAAAAAAAAGTGATATTGAAAAAAAATTGCTCAGCCAAAAAAAAAAAAAACAAACAAACAAAAAAATTGGAAATAGAAAAATGTAGAATAAATACATAAGTTTAAAAACTGTAGTCTCCTACTCGGGGAGTGGTTTTCATTCTTCACCATTACCTCACACTTTTCAAAGAGATAAACAGTCAGCTGAGAGGATGTTAAAATGCGCAAGAAAAGGCCAGAGAAGATCAAGGGATCCATGCAGAGGGTTCAGATCGGAGCAGATAAAGCAGGAAAGAGAGTCACATGTCTGACATGGACTAAACAACAAGCAAGACTGGGAGAGGTAAGCAATGAGGTGATAGTATCTAAAAATAGTCTGCTTGACTAAAATATGACAATCATCAGGTCTCAAATATAAACATAAACAAACCGTGTGAGTCTGTCTTGGATGGAGGAGGCAAGGGGACACAGAGACACAAAAAAGACAATGTAATCACCGTATCTGATTGCCTTCCTGTCTCCTTTTATTCTTCAATTATTCTTCAGGCATGCGATATTTTAAAACTGCCACCTGACTGAAAGACCTCTAATTCTGATGACACTCTTACACGGTTTCTGGGAATATTTTCTTTTACTTCTCCCTGACTTTCCAGGTTTTTCCTGACTTTTGAATTTTCTGTCTCCTTAATTCTCCTGATTCTCCCTGATTATAACTTTCAGACCAAGACAGCTTCTCGTCATACCTATGTAGCATTTTTAAAAAAAAAAATTTTTAATTGCCCATTCTCTTCTTTTTCCCATTCACTTATATTTACTTTTTTGTTCTGAATTTTGGACAAGGTTTTTGACAGCAGAAATAAAAACTGTCAAATGAGACCTCATTTTTAACATTCATCATCGAGCTCCATATTCCATAAGATTGCTCTAAATATCAAAAGTTAGAGATACAGATATATCCTCATGGGATGAAACATTCATGGATACAATGTTAATCTTGAGAGGCAAATGGTGTGATAAAGAGAGAAAAAAAGGAACTTACTTGGATTTGTATTTTAAAACAATTTCATAAAGTTGCTGCCATCTCTCCTGCAGACCGCTGAGACGATTTTTTGCATCAATGACTCCCGCACTACTGAGTAATTCATTCAATGTACTAATTACTCTGGAAAAAAAATGCAATGCCAAATTGTGTTACATTATGAAAAAAATAATAATAAAAAAAGTAAAGAAAAGAAGTATTAGAGGAGTTAAAGTATTAGAAAAATAATTTAGCATGTAACTTCTCTACTGAGAAGAAAGAAAGTAATTAAATTATGATATTATGGATCACATACCGTTTGTACTTATGAAAAAAATAAAATCTCCTTACTATCAAGTTCTAAATGGTGCCAGTATTGTTTTTGAAACCTACAGAAAGAAATTGCATACGTCTCTTCATGTGAGCTTTAGCTCACACTTATACATTCATCTTTCAGCAGGTATTTTTCATTATTCCACTTTTCTATCTGGTAAAGATGTTGCCAATGTCTAGTCTCCAGAGATTTCAAATTGAAGGACAAAAATCCATCTCTTGTCTATCACAGCGTGATGGAAAAAAGTTAATGCATTTGACATACGGGTCGGGACTTGAGCATTTAGTTACTTGCATAGAGAAAAAAAAGGAGGTGTTTGCATTTCGGGTATCTTGGAATTTTTTGATGACTTGATGACGTAGGTGGGTACAGCAACGTCCCCTTCACGCTAAACGTCGCTGTAACCACCTACGTCATCAAGTCATCAAAAAATTCCAAGATGCCCGAAATGCAAACACCTCCTTTTTTTCTCTCTATGAGTTACTTGTCCTAACATTAGATTTGTGTGACAAACGTTTCAGGAGATGGAAAATTTCTTGAATGAACTCATCATCGAGACATTAGAATTATTTCTTGTTGGTCAAATAAAACATACCACTTACTGATTCTATTTTTTACAAATTGCATACCGCTTGCTGTTCTGGACCTCAACTAATTCATCAAAAATCCTTTCAGTAATGATTGAAATTTTCACCCAATCATAGAGAAAGTATGAAACTTAAAGTATTTATTCCAATCTGTACGGTGGTTAAGAAAAAGGTCAAGTAAGGACTGAACTACCAGTACTTTTCGGTTTTCATATTTTGTAATTAACGAGACAAATCGAAAAACGTCTAACCTTCTTTTGCCAATCAGCTGCTTTTCGAGATCAGTGACTCTTACTCCCATGTCAAGAAGTATATTAGTAGTTGGAGATGACCAACTTTTCACTTGCGTTTCAGCACCGCTGAGCCAGTCTTCAATCACTTTGCAATCTCGTTGAAGGTCTTCCCAAGCCATGTGTGCCGACTGCCATTGCCTAACATACATTTAAAAAAGAAATTGAATTAGAATAAATTGACTTTTACTGGATGAAGAAATTGGAAAGAATTTCCATCACATTTCCACACGGAACTGTTCAAGCCATCATACATATCAAGCCGCTACCTCAGCACACTAGAGCGCTCTGCGACTCCAAATCGCCATGAGAATCGATCCTCCCACAAATCATCGAGCAGATTACACCGTCTGATCTCCCCCTCCACTACCTCCCGCCAACCTTTTACTGGACGTCCATGCTGCCTTCTTCCGGGAGGAACCCAATCAAATACCTTTCTGGGCAACCTACTATCTGCCATTTTCCGCACGTGTCCATACCAAACCGGTTGCCTGGTTTTGACGCATCATACGTTTTTAAAACACAAAAAATAGGAAAAATAACAGACTTTCAAAAGTTCGGTGGTCAACACCCTTAGTGGGAGCTCTGAGCTTGTTGCATGTGAAAAAATCGCATAATCGACAAGGTTTCTCTAGACTTTTGAGGAGAAAATACATTTTTGGACTTTTTAGTCGAAAAAAAGGAACAGACCTCGGACAAGTTGAGATAACAAATCTGACAAATACTTACTGCCTCTTAAGTTCCTGGGAGGTTTGAAACAAGAAGAGAGAAAAGGAGACATTATTTTGAAGAAATTAATTGAAAAATAGAAATATTTTGTAAACATTTTATTCTTTTACTTCTCTAATTTCTTTATGAAAATTATTTCTTCTCTTCTTTACTGCTTTGATGCTTGTAAGTTCAAAAAGAGAGAAAGAGGGAGAGAGAGAGAACAATATTACTTGAGCAGACAATTCAACTTTTAGACTGATTGAAACTACCTGTATTTATCACTGAAATTCTTATTCAAGTGGCTCCATTCATCTTTAAGTTTTGCCGCAACTCTTTTTGCTTGCTCTCCACAACCATCTAGTTTCTTATGATCTTGATCTAGCTCTTCGACTTGAGGTTTACACTTAGAGATTTCTTCTTTTATTGCCTGAAATAATTTCCAAAAAACACAATGAAAAAAGGAAAACTTAAAAAAAGCACAGTTTGTATTGCATGTTCGGTGACTACTTGCAGCTCTTAGGGAACTGGGGTGTGTTTCCTGATTTGCACAGCTTTCCCTGAATCACAGTAATGAAAATTGAAAGCTTTTCAAGAAAAAATTTAACCAAATAAATGAACAAAGGGCTACTTTCTGCCATTGATTTTGACATTGACAAAAAGTTACCTATTTTTCTTTGAGATGTTAATTTCTTTCTTTTGCTTGATTTTTCTTCTGTTTTAAAAAAAATCAGTGCTACTCTAGTTTAGTACAAATCTATGGGATCAAATTCTTGAATCTTTTTGTTATAATTTTCTGCAAGTTGTGAAATTTTGGAGCAGGGAGAAAATCAAGAAAGAGGCATAGATTCCTCATTCATAAGTGAGATTCCCAGACATTTTTCAGAGTATGTTTTATTCTAATTTTTCTTTTATTTTATTTTTTTTTCCAATATCTCTTCATTCATTTACATTAAACGGCGGGAACATTTTTTAAGATTAAATGTTTGCGCCTGGAATGCTCAATCATAATGGATATCATAGAGTACAAAATGCAAATCTAAAGGAACGTTTCTATATGAAGAATGTGTAATAAAATTTTTTGGGTAAGAAATAAAACTTATATAGTCGATGATATATTCTGTAAGATTACGGAAGTAAAAGTATCAGGATAAGTCAGAAGCGATTAAGCAGTTAGAAAACAATTATAGACCTTAAACGCAGCTTCCTGTTGCGGTGCAGCATGATTGTCATAACAGCGAAAAGAACGAGAGTTCAATCGTCGAGAAAT
This sequence comes from Bemisia tabaci, assembly GCF_918797505.1. Classification (NCBI taxonomy): domain Eukaryota; kingdom Metazoa; phylum Arthropoda; class Insecta; order Hemiptera; family Aleyrodidae; genus Bemisia; species Bemisia tabaci. Next base: position 11,697,802 of record NC_092794.1, on the reverse strand, counting down.
TTGAGAAATTTCTTCCCTCGTCCTGTTTATTTTTGATATCACTTCTGCTTTTTCATTAGTTTTTTCCTAGAAAGGGAGAAAAAGAAATTTTACATGTAACCATATTAGAAAAAGAAGTACTAAGCTTTAGGAACAAGAGGGTTATAAGATCACTTGGTTTAAGAAGGAGATACCTACTAACATCGAGTACTTATCTCATACACAAATTTAGAATTTTTTTGGTGAGGAAAAAAAACTCTTTTCTTTGTCTCTAAGTTTCAAATGAAAATGATGGAACTTTTGAAAGGCACCGTAACTATGATAGTTTCTAATTCATTCAAATCATACATTGTTAAATCTTAAGTTTTGTCCATAGACTTTAATGAATCTTGAGATGTCTTAATGTACCAGTATTTCCAATTAAGTATTATTAAATTGATGAGATTACTTTATGTAAAAGGTTTGATTGAAGTGTAATACTTACATACTGACAAAAAAATGATCTCAATACAGTCCGACATGTTTTTAAACTTACCATTTGCTTCAAGTTTTTGATTGTTGTATTTTTATGTAAAGACTGGAGTTTTTGTTGGAAGGAGTCCCAGCTTTTAATGGTGTCACTGATCATGAGTTTATCATTGATTTGTTGAATTTGCAGTTCTGAGTTTATTTCTTTCAACCGATCAACTTCCTTCTCTTTAGACTCAAAGTCCTTGCAAAGCAGCTGAGGTTATTAACAGAAAAAGAAGAGATGATTAATGATTTAATCACTTGCCCAACGCCGTGGATAGAATTGTTATAAACATATTTTGGAGGAACAAAACTGATGATGACAAAACCACAATAATACAAAATATTAAAAGTTGAAAAACAGTGCCATGGTTGAGAAAAAATTTGTGAAAAATGAACGGTATTTCTGCCAACTTATAGGCAATGTGAGCAAAAATGAAGATTTCTATCCACTTCTTTTTTTCTGAGACAATTTACAGGATACGTCTGTAATTTTTTCCCTTTACGTCAGGTCACTATTAGGAACAATTTGATTTGTTTAACTTTTAATCTCAATTGTTTTTCTACAGTTTTTGTACACTAATGGGAATTTTTCAGTAGATGGTGTAAATAAATAAATGAAGATGGGTCAAAAATTTAGGATTTAAGTTTTTGACACAGACCCCTCTTCAATATCTCTCACTCAAGGATTAAGTTGGGAGCTGTTCAGTTCATTTTTGTTCATTTAGAAGGCATGAAGTTGTATTATAATGTGACAGTTTTAAACGTGAACACAGACGATTATAAATTAAAACAGTATTTTTTTTTTTTCAACTACAGTTTTTGAGCTGCAAAGTTCGAGCTATTATAACTCCAGTTTGGTTTGACGTTTTTTAGGTCCACATTTCCATGAAAGATTCCTCTAAGCATTCATACTAAAAACTTCCGTTCAAGTTTTTTTTGCTCTTTTCTTCATGGCTGTTCCTAACTATAACAACCATCACTTATCTGCATCTACAGAAGGTAAAGTAAATCATTTAGGCCTTACTTTTAGTTTGTTTTCATCATTATTTGCTAATTCCAACTCCTGGTTCATTTTCTTCAGCCATTCTTTGATCACTAAAAGCAACTCACTCTTTTCTTTGATCATTTTTTCTGCTTGTTGGGCTTGAAGTTTTCGTAACTGCAAGAAGAAACAAAGCAATGGAGCATGGAAAAAAAATAAAACTTGACAATTACTTGGGCTACTATCATGCAAGTTACAGATTAGTCTGCCTTTTTTTATTACAAATCAAACAAGGGCACTCCAAAAATGCATCAAGTGAAACATCATAAAGTGTCCGCTTCCTCTGAACCCTACAAAAATGAACCAACATTTTTGTACCAGTTTTATGTTATTTTGGTCACGGTCATACTGTTACCAGAATAAAGTAAATCCAGCAAATCAAATACCTAGATATGCAATCCAATCGAATTCAACCACATATTAGTTGCAGGAGTGGGTTGAGATACTAATCCTTCCTCACAAAAACCCTGAAATATCTTCTTCTTTCAATTCATTCTTTCAGCTTGTTCTAGCTGCTTTGAATTTGACTTGTTCCTTTGGGGTTCAAGATTTAAAGATGAAGATCAATACCTGAATTTTCTTTGTTCTGTAGAAGACTGGAACAAATGGAACCTTGAACTGAGAGTGTCCAGAGCAAAATGCACTTATCATTCTTGGTTCAGCTTTAAGTGTACATTTTTTCGATATGGCTCATTGCTAAAGAACATCTTTGGATGAATTTTTTTCACTCTAAATCTTTACAAATTGACTGCGGAAGCGCACAATTCGTTTAGACAGAGTGTTGGTGATGTAGCCATTGAGGATTCACTTTACTGAAATGTAACGGCCGTTGGCTACATTACCAACCTTCTGTCTAAATCTTTCTTTAAGCTTTAGAGGAAAAGTTGAAACAGAAAAAGGATTGATATTTACTCATAGTGAAGGACAAGATTGGAAAGTATTTAAAACATGAACGCTTTGTCTGGATGGCGCACTTTTATTTTTCGATCTATACGCTTTTTCATATTACTTTTGAAGGAGCCACATAATTTTCTAAGATGCTACAGTATTTGTATTACCCTTACCTCAACTTCTGACATTAATTGGCTCCACTTTGCTCTTAATGAATCCAGAGACGTGTTGGTTAGATGCAATCCAAGAGCAGGATTTTTCGAGTGTACCGCTAAAACGAGGCCATCTCCTCGACTGATTAGAGAGGCAGCATCCGGGGCTATACTGCTTACTTCTCTCTCTAGCACCTGTAACATTCATGGAATTTTCAATAAACAGAAGTATCATATAGAGTTTAAAAGAAATTATTACTGCAAACATTCATTGAGGAATAGTATATTTCTCATTTCTGCAAAACGAAGCAAAACTTCAGTACTCACAGTACAATTGGATACATGGGCAATATGTTCCTTGTAATATCTAAATAATTGAACCGCAAACATTTTCTGCCATTGTAAAAGATAAATTGATTATATAACTATACACCATATATTTCAATTACAAAAAATATTTGACAAAGGTCCTACCTCTAATCGTTTTCCAGGATCTTGCTCATCATTCAGACCCTGGATTGTGACTAGCATTTCGTTCATTCTCTTCAGCATTTCATCCGTGTTCAGACTGAACTCACGAATGTCGCTATCAACTGATGATAGATTTTCCCGCTGTTTCTTTTCATAGGGCTCTTCATTGTTTGACGATCGCTGAGTGGTAGCATTGGCTGGTGCAGAAGAACTTTTGGTGACCTGAAAGATTTCAATTAACCATGAGTGACAGAAATGACAATTGAAGATGGTTGAGATACACAGGTTTGAATCTGAGTGTATTACACTGGAGGTATGAAAAAAGGTGGAGGAGAACAGGGTTGAGAATTATTTATATTGGATCTTGAGTCGAATACAGGCATTTTTCCAATATAAATTGAATTTGCAACAATTGAATTGGCAAACTTTATCAAATCTGCCTAAGCTCCCAGCCTGCACGTTGTTGCTTCCTATGTTGAACTTTTTAGTTTTACAGATAGTAAAAGGGCCGTTCATAAATTAAAGAATGCAAATTTTTAGCATTTTTGCCCCCCCCCCCTCCCCGCTTGTAACGCTTCTGTGAAATTGGTCCATATTCTTTAACACATAAAAATAAAATAATGTGACATGCTCTTCACCTCCCGTCACCTCTTTGAGCATTGCATGATTTATGAACGGCCCCGAACTAATTATGGATGGCAAAAGCCATTCTTGTCACCTTCAAAATTTAAAATTGTTATCGGTAACGGTCCTATAGTCATTGCACTTCCTAAAAAAAAAAAAAAAAAAAAAAAACCTTTTAATAAGCTTCCTGAGAACCAATTGGGCACCCAATGTAAGTGAGTACTTTTCTCAAAGGTATAAGATCAAATGTTCGAGTCAAAGTACCAGCGGCAGAGGAAAGTGCGTTGATTAATACCAAAAGCATATACCTACCACACCTCAACTTTTACTTTCGGAAAATGTTGATCCTAAAATTTGATAATGAACTTTTGAGATAACTATCCACTTCCAGTTGATCCAATTTTCTCCAAAGTTCTAAATATAATTCATAACTCAGATTTGACGCGGGTACATTGAACAAAAGCCCCTCTCTCCCTCGTTTTTAACGATAACTACTCAAATATTTGCCTTGCATAAAAGTGGCACCTTATACTTAGTGATAGTGGGCAGGATCGGAAGAGTAAAGAATCCATGCCTCCTTATCTAGAAATATCGGAAAATACCCGTAGATCTCCTCTGGTTCTTGTATTACGGATCAAACCAAGAGAAGCAACTTTTTGAGTTTGACCGAAAAGAAAGAAAAAGTTACGAAGGAGAGTGATTGCAGACAGCACAAGGCTTAGTTATTACAGAGAGATAAATTAAAGAAGGAGGAGAGTGAATTGGAAGCAGAATGAATGACATTTTAAAGAAGACAATAGATGGATGAAGGAGAAAGAGATTCAAAATGGCTTATTTTGGAGAGAATTTTCCACTTTTTAAACGGCAATGAAGAATATGGACTTAATAAAACACCTGAAAATACTCATTTTTCTTTTTTTGTATTCAAAGATACAGGAAATACAAGTTTTAATTATTTGATTCTATGAAATCAGTTCAGTCAATAGAATCTGACCAACGTTTTGCTTTTAAGGCAAGCCTCAGAACTAGAGGATACTTCAAAAGTATAAAAAGGAAATTCAGCAACTATGTTTGTTTGTTTTCAATGAAATTTCAGCAGATGAGACAAACAAGAATTATCATAGTTCCTCCATTTGTAGAGATAACATTAATGTTCTGTTGAGAAATAGAGAGAGACATCAATTTTTTATTCAAACTGAGTAATAAATCAATGTCAGTGAATTTATTTTATTTATATTTATTGATCAATTTGTTTATGACACTAATCAGTCTTACTATAAAGTGTAAACACATCCTTGAACTTCTTAAAAATTATTGCAGGAGGAGGATAGGAGGAGGGATCAATGAAAAAAATTTAAGAAACAAAATAAATAAAAAAACACTAAATACCCCGATTTGGAACAAGCAGGAGGAGAGGGGAGGGGAAGGAGTGAAAAGGGGGGTAAACACTAAATATCCTCACATACCATTAAAGCATACTTGAGAAGCATGGCGATACATGGCAATAACCAGTTGAGAGTGAGCACTATGAATCTCACATGGATCAAGTGGATTCACTTTCTCTGTTTTGTCAACAATATTGCTCAAGGTGAACAAGCCTATCATTACCTAACAGTGAATGAATGCCATTACCAATTAATCCTCTCAGCTCACCTTCTGTTTGTGGTCCCTACAGTGCTAAATATTTAGTCATTAGTGGTCCAAATTTTCGGTTTATGAATATTTTCTCATTAATCAGTGTGAAGGCTGGAAGGGTTATTGGTGCTGCAGTGTTTGGCTTCCGACTGATTCAATTCTTGGCAGACTTGTTCAAGCTGTTTCTTGATGCCAAGTGAACCAAATTGAAATATTTGCATTTAACTGAGCAAGCTCAATTTGGTATTCTTTGATGAATTACACTAAATACTGTTGCAGTGATAGTAAGAAAAATTGAAATAAACTGAGAAAATAGTCAAGAGAAACTCTCATTTTGAGAAAAATGTAATATTACGTAATAAAATTATTGATAATTACGAATTAAGATACCCTTTTTTTTTTGGAGCATTTTCTAATTAAAGCACGTAGATTTTAATTAACTTTCTCCCAATTCCGGATTTAATTTTTTAGCCTTTTCGATTTCACTTCAAAGTCTTCCCATTAGGTATGTAGAATTTCATGCAAAATTGAGTAATTTTTTCGAATTAAAATTTGCTGAGTTGTGAATGTTATGATGTAATATTTTGTTGCATAACAGGGAAATCTAGATTACTTTAAATTCATAGAAAAACATATGTAAATTGAGAATACCTTTTTTTTTCTTTTGACAAATACCAGGAAAGATGCTTCTCTACTTTATAGATAATTTGAAAAAAAAATTTACTGTCTCTTGTTCATATTTCCATTTTTTGGATTGATTTCAAGAGTCATCACTATTGTAGAAGCTATACCTAGCTATACCTAGAAATACAAACAAGACAGTTGCAAGAATACACCTTCCAGAATACTTTTCCTAATAATGTCTCCCAGTTTTTTGCAAATTATTATGAAAGAATGAGTGAGGTATATCAATTTATTTTCAATTTGAGACTCATATATTTTAGTTACCACCCATAACTTACTCTGAAACTAGAATCAAGGATGGTCTTAATCTGAGAGAAATGAGATAATCTTTTACAGAAGCTGAAGCTTATAGTCCTACTGAATCCTTGAAAGTTTGAAAGCCGCAACAGTGCACTCCGCGAGAGAGAAAAACTAACAGAGACAATGGAAAAGATGACAAAAAAGCAAAGCCTTACCGACGGATAGAAGTGTTTAAACATTCTTGAGGAAAGACAAAGCTTCTAAAAAATTCGAAATCTCTTAAAGTTTGACCACAGCATGAATAGGAACAATCGTCATAGAAAAGACTATCGATGTTTGATGAGAAAGGCTGAATGAGACCGCAGGAATATGATGAAAGGCTTATCAACCACAGAAAAAGAGAAAGAGATTTGATGAAGTTTGTTTGACTGCAAGAGAGAAGAAAAGAAAAGGAAAGAAACATATTGAAATGGAAAGGAAAAAACACACAGGCTTTAGCAGATGCAGTAATTAGTGGCTTTTGAACAGTCATTTCAGAAAAAGTTATTGACATAAATCAATCTTTAAGTCCACTTATCAGATATGATTGTCTAATTAGACAGTTACATAAATAATTTATAACCCAAATCCTACCTTATTTTCTTTTTGAAGAAGGAGGGATGTTGATTAATTGTTGTATTGAAGTTGGGCACATTTATGCAAGAGAAGCCTATTTCAGCAGAGGGAGGTTTCAAAAAGAACGTATCTGATAAGGGAATGAATTGGAGCTTGGAGGCTGGTTCATACCAAATTCGATGCTCGAAAACTACCGTAGATGATACCATAGATTAAGCTTGTAAAAAGACTCGACTTGGCTAGGAGCAGAGCGAGGGTCATTTGAAATTTCTCATGCACGCGGACTCGTTTTGCATAAAACTGTTCCAAATAAGAATTACATTATGGAAAGAAGTCTCCCGGAGAGCCTCTGACTTTTGATAGATTATTGAGTGGTTTTCCCCAATATTTGCTTATTTGCCTTAACAAAGGAGTTGCCTACGCCTATTAAAATCATATGTGCGTTTGCGTAAATGTATGTCTTTTTCCAAAACTCTCAATGAAGATAGACTCCTCTTATTTAAACGATTCCAATTACTATGGTGCCACAATTTTGCAATCTACTCAACTGAATTTTATCACCTGATCAACTGCAACCTGATTATTTATTATCTCATCTGCTGACTTTGATAGATGTGATATCAATGGCTAAAGAAACCGATACTGGTTTTTGTGGAAACGTTTAAGAGTCTTGAATATGCTTGACTTTTTTTTTCTTAAAAAAAAAAAAAAAAAGATCAAATTAGATTTTCTTTTCTTTACTAGAAGGTTTTTAAATTGCGCTTGGGCAACAATCAGTAAGCACGAGTAAAATTTACGATGAATTTTGATAAAATTACTGACTCTAAGGAAGGAGCATAAGACGAATAAGCATCTGATTTGTTACTTGAAGGAGATAGAAGTTAAAAAGAAAAGAATAAGACTCTGAGGCGTACATATAAAACAAGAAAAAGCACCTACATTGAGAGTGAAACTTTCAGTCGATATTTGGAAAAATAAAACAGTCGGAGGCTGGTATGGTACATACCACATAAAATTACAACACTGGGGAATCAATTGCTTTTAGGAGAAAAAATAATACTTCACCTTTGCATCAAATCTGTGTCTGATGGTACCCCGAAAGTTCTCATCATCTGAGCTGGAGCTGTCTTCAGGATCATCTGTTTTCCCCTCATCCCCTGAGAATATTAGTGGTTCATCTATCTCCTTGTCACTCCCATAGAAGCTATCACTATCATCAATAGACACTTTCGCGTCACCTTCAACACGTTTTTTACTGCTGTGAGAACTAATTCTGCCACTTGACTGCTGGGACCTTGTAATCTCCGCCTCACTTCTCATATTTCCGTTTGTAGGATCCTGAACTTTGTGAGGACCTGAGCCAAATTTCACTGATCCTTCATTATCACACTCCATAAAATCTGAGGAAGTATGCGACTTTCTTGGAACTTCACTCTCTGATGTCTCTTTAGAGACTGCATCAAGAGACAAAGCTTTTTTATTTCTCAGAGCTTCGTCAGAGATCAGTTTCTGTCTTTTAATGAGCGTTTCACTGGGTCCAAGGTGAATTTTGTGGTTGCTTCTCCGATCCATCTTGCGCTCGAAGGCAGGCGAGGGCACTTTTTCGTCTGGATCTGTTTCCGTGGCAGACTCTTCTGTGTCTTCCAGAATTTCGACCATTTCCACAGTCATGGGACTAGAATGCGTTGCTGCCTCTGGTAAAACGACATGCTCTACAGGCTCAACAGAGGACTTGACTATCTCACTTGCCTTGACCTCGACCATTTGACATCCTTTCGTTTCATCAGTATCATCTGTTTTTAGCTTGGTTGTTAGCGGTTCTGAATTCTGCGTTTCTACGTTTTCATAGACGCTGAGGCGATTTTCACCCTTCCTCGAACCCACACTGATCGATTCACTATTCTCTGTTTCAGTTTTCATGACTTTCGGTGAGCCATCACCCCTTGGGTGATTTTCTGAATCTGACTCGGAAGATTGTCTTTTTAAAGCAATCGTTTCCTGTCTACCAATTGCATCCTTTTTCGTTGGCAAAAATCTGCTAGATTCAGGCTCTTCAATCCTGACAGATTTCCCACCTTTGGACGGAGGCTTGGAGACAGTTCTGATGGGTTCAGCGGTGTCTGTCAACTCCTGAAAGAGACATCAATAGACTTTATTCACAGCTCAGACGAGTGGGGCAACCCTTATCTGCAATCCAGGGAATAAAAGAGGCTGAACTTCCACCAAAAGCTTGATTATGACTCCATCAACCTTTGAAAACAATGTTACGACACTTGGAAACATCTCCACCACCGTTACTACAAAACATGCATCCTGCCCATGCTCTTGGTCTCCTCATAGGACAGAGCTCTTGAAGCCGCGCTGTCAGGTAAAACATTCCGGAATCCTCCCATGTCAAATTGGATATGAAGTCATACATAGAGTTAAATGAGGTGCACGCATGAGTGGTTAAGGTTTGAAAGCTTCCAGTCACCAAGAGGACAATGCGACTTCGAGAGGAAATTCTAAAAGTGGCTGAGTGTATGAAATTGTAAAACTTTTTGATCTAGTGAATGAGGAACTCCGCAGTGGATGTCTACCAAGCATACCGAGTCAAACAATTAAAGACTGTGCAGATAATAAGCAGAAGATGGATTGAGAAAATGATTATTATTGATTATGATGCAAAAACAAGAAGAATATGAGACCAATGGCCAGGCAGAGCAAGAGGAACACCGTGAGGAAGAATCGATGGAGAATAGAGGGAAGTGTGAAAATAATTTATATCTTCATGTTGAAGTCTGAACAAACGAGCATGAGTAAAAATGAGATGAGTTGAAAATCCCTAGGTTGCTGACTAAGGAAGAAACGACAGTTAGAGAGAATTTCTAGGCCAAAACACTTAGATTAAACGATTCTGATCTTCAAAAATTAAAATGTGCATTTTTCTTTTCGTGCAAAAGTAGCTGAAACATTATTTTCTGACGATAGCTTAATTAAATAGGGTTACATACGTTAAAATAAGGGTTGATTTTATGATCATTGAAACTAAACTCTTTATGTACATTCTTTGTCTACTTTTTATTGCTTTCATTACTGTCATTGGATTTAAAAAAAGCTGATGACACTCTCCTTTACGTCTAGAAATGATAGAAAACTACGATGACACCTCAAAGAAGTCATACATAAAAATTCTGGCTTCTGATTGAAAAGAATGTATCAACGTCATCACTGTGAAAATTAGGTAGAAGAATCCTGGGTTCTAACTAATCAAGACCTGTGACCAATCAGAAGACTTGAAAGTCGCAAGACAAAATCTTGATTGCTTAAGGTCAAAAAGCATGTCACATTTTTACGAACGGTGAGTGATGCAACTGACAGGAGCTAAAACTTAATTCCTGAGTTAAAATAGGAGAGAAATGGGCTTGAAACAGAGTTTTAGATTTGCTGTAAAATGTACAGTGGCAAAGCAGAATTGCACCGCATTCACAACTGTTCTACCTTTGCTCCAGCACTAAAAAGGAAAATGTAAAGAACCCAGAATGAGGTTGATTGTTACGACAAAAAAATTGAACCATTCATCTTTTCAGTTTCAGATGCCATGCAAAAAAGTGATAATACATCAATTTCACTTAAATTTTTTTACCCATTGGAGACAATGATTGGACGACTTGGAGATGAAATTTGTACAATTTTGTCTTACATTATAAACTAATTAATGTCCTTAAGGTAAGCTGAGCAGGGAGCTCTTTTCACAGAAAATTTCGATAAGGTACTCCAAAAAAAGACATTTGCAAAGAGTATAAAACTGGACAAACATTTAAATAATGATGAATATTATAAACCCATGTCCATTAGCTTCAGCTGCCTACTTGTTTAGTATAACCACAGTGTAACAACCAAAAAGTGTTATGTAGTGGTTAGTGAAAAAAGTGCGTTAAATGTTCTCATTTTTTTCCTCTTACCTACCTTTCTTCCTTCCTTTCATTTCATTCTGTCTTTTACAGTGTTGCACCCACCATTGAAAGGGCTTGTGAAGAGTGGTATGATAACCAGCACTTACCAAGGGTGCAGACAATTCCTAGGCACTGGCTGCTCTTTGACATTGAGCATTTATCTTTTGCATCCTTTTGGAAAATTTTAGGACAACGAAACTTGAACATTTTACGTGTTTTCCCACGTTTTTTCAGATTTCCTTCATTTATCATGGTTTCGTTATTAAGATAAAAGTCTCTGTTTTTTCTAGTTGCTTAAAATTCTGCTTTACCTAGAGTCAGAATTTTTTTTTTTTTTTTGTTATTTCTTTTTATAATTCTATTTTCCTCTCAAAATCCAAAATTTTCGAGACATTTCTGGGCAGTTGTTGAGATAAAACATATTGAGCACCCCTGGCATTTGCAAACAATCATAGACAGCTATGCAAGTAATAATTTTTGGGTAAAAAAAAAGAATTGCTAGTCTTAAGGGTGAGTTACATTCAGTTGCTAAGAAAATCCACTAGATAAAGCTAGAAATACGGCTTGTGCAGAACATTTTGCGGTTTTGTCAACTACAGGGTTCAAGAATTATGTGCTATTATAAATACTGTAAAAAATGAAATAGAGAAAATGATACATACCTCCAACTGTTCTTTGGCTTCAATCAATCTCTCCTTGATTCGATCCCATTTGCGTACACAATCGCTAACTCTATCGCGGAGCACTTCCAGGTACACTGGATCTGAACACAAGCTCGAAAACTGACGGAATTTGGCGCGGACATTATCTTTGACTTGACCCCATTTTTCGCAATCAACTTCGAGGGTTTCCTGTATACATCAAAAGATACACACATTGATTAAATAGTAAACTCAAAATAAAATAAAAGTGAGACATATTTCATGAACAATAAAAAAGTAAAAGTCAGTGTGATAAATTTTAAGACTTTAATCTTCCAATATTCTCAAATTTCTAAAATTTATCACAAGGTAG